>NW_013668283.1:0-17645 GCF_000517525.1 Limulus polyphemus
CCATTCACTTCTTGGCGGTCTTATATACAAGAATAGCGCACATCTAATAAACACTCGAGGCTTCACGAAGGGACATGAATTTTCTAGAAGCTCATGACGTAGTACTAGCGTCACATGACTTCCGCTTTGTTTGATTTGTTTTTCGTTGTTAAGCCCAGAGCTACACAAAGGGCTATCTGTGCTCTTCTCTCCAAGGGTATCTTTCTAGCAGTATAAGTCCACGGACATTCCGCTGTGCGCCACTGGGGGGGGGGGGCTTCTTTCACTTGCTGACCTGTAATCCGTATTCAATTTATCTACGCATTTGTGTCATTCTGACACATATTTTGTCAGTTATCAATGGACAGATGCATTACTAAGCACTGGTACACGAGGCCCGTGCCTTGATTCTATTTGACAATACCTCAGTTGATGTCTTTAAAAATCAGAATAGAAAATTACTTAAGACACGCTTGCCAGTAGAAATATACTAAATTGTTGTAATTTGATTTTAAACTAATTTATATTTAACAAAATGCTATTTGTTTTCTTTTATCCACATAAAAACTGATTGCTTGTGTAAATATGGACACAAGACACATCATTGCATAACTTTATTGGAAAGTTGGGGTGTGGCAAAAAAGCTAAGTCGATCTAACATAGTTGTTAATAACAGTAATGTATACTAATAGCAGAAAGTAGGGGGGGGAGGCGTGCCACTTCTGCTCTATTTGTAAGACGCCTAAGAGACAAAGTTAACGTCTCTAACTGATAGACTAAGGTCAACAGCATCCATCGCCAACTCGTAAAACGGTACTGTTATGGGCTAGACATCTTTTGCCACCAAAAAGTATACATATTTAATAATTCTTAATTTCGATGACGGTACACCAGCATACAGAAGAAAGTTCCCTTATCATAAAAATAAAATATCCAAAAGAAAAAAGAGTTATTAGCAAATACAGCACACCATAGAAAGTCATCACTTGTTAAATAAAGTCCATGAACTCATGCTACCCTCGATAAAATTAGAGCTGTACTTTTGCATACAGGTAAGTGGAAGCTCTCACACTTTTATTTAACACAAACAAAGCTACCAACCTGGCGTTCCATACTGTTTAGTTTAAGAGATGAAATAGTTTTTCCTTGTTTCATAACTTTAGTAAAAAACAAAATAAAAACCATTAGATTAAATAGGATTTACTCGTCAGTCGGCGATCATAAGTATTTTAAAGTATCGTACGAAAGAAGCGTCAGAATAAGCATTTTAAAGAAATGGTACAGATGTATTTACTTAAGTTTCTAAAGCGCTAACATCTAAAAACTAATTTTATTTCTAAAATCAAATAATTAAAGATTGTGAATATAGTCGAATTAACGTTTTATTTATCTTTGTCACTTTTGTTTTACACTACTCATGACAGAATAAAAAATTTATTTTGTTAATTACAGTAAAGTTTAATTCTCGTACTGTATTTAAGGTAGGTTTAATACTTCTTGCGAGACCTTTTTCTTTACAGATTTTATAAGTTTGCGTTTATTGTTTATTTCGCTAAAATAAATGCAAATAGTTGAATTTTACACCAGTTGATTGGAAAATAAAAACTGATTTTGGTTTATTGTATAAATTTTAATTTCATAAAATAACATGTAAAGTTAAATGTAAAAAAAATCAATGTATGTTTTCAATTTCTAATATTTATTGTAAAAAAAAACTTCTGTTGGTGGTGACTAGCTTCTGGGACGTTTAGATTTAATTTATACATACACCTGAGAATAAGAAAATAATTTAAATGATTTATGTCTTAATACTTCCAATCTTTCTTTTACATGACATGTAGAAATTAACTTTTATGAAGAACTTCTACTAATAAATAACGTTCAGAAACGTTATCAGCCTTATGGTGTACACACAAAAAACAAACTCTTTATACATCTTCAAATTTAAGAATAAATATTAAAAAAATATTTTTTACCATTTTAAATACTGACTCTAATGAACCACTTCTAAAGAAAAAAAATAGTGTATGATAATAAGTTTTCTAAGTATATTTTCTTCCCTTCATATATATATATATAATTTATTGTGTCTGGGCACAGACGAGTCGCTAGGCCCATAGATTTGGGAATTTTTGTTGTTTCAGTATGATATCGATCACGATTTTCTATTCTGATTTTCCAAGAAATCAACTGTCTGTGCATTTCTTTTTTTGAAAATGAGTAATTTAACAACTTAAAATGTTGATATTGTTACCGATTCAAAAAAAAACCTAAACTCACTTTTATGAGACTACAGAACCGAAAAAAAGGAATAAAAAATACCACCAGGATAAGAATTATAATGAACAAGTCTTCAACAGACAGGAATTTTTTGGTAAATGGTGTCAAAATTTTCCAAAAAATATTCTCAATTAAAATTTTCTGACGACACTGAAATACCAAAATAATACAGAAGAAATGCCACTTCTGACATCCTTAATACAAATATTTTTGGAACTATTTCTTTCTAGAATTAAAATATATGCACACACACAGACATCAAAGGAAGGTCAATTATAAAAAAACAGCCAACAAAAAAATTACATTTAACATTAATATCAGGAAACCAGCAACAGTATAGTTTATTGTACCAAACTTACAATGATCAGAAAACACTATGACAGGAAGTACACGTGTAAGCAATTTAACGTGAGAAAACATAAAACTTGCAAACCATCTGAATGACATTTTAGGCACACGTCATTAAAGCAGCATATGCTTTTAGAATATGTTAAACAGTATATGAGGTGTTCTAATAAAACTCTGATCTTTTTCATTCACTCTGTAACAGTAGTTGGTTTTACAGTAAAACCAACAGTATGCCAAAAAGCATCTGTAAAACTTTTCGAAGGACCTCAAGGGCTAGATAATTAAATTTAACAATATTCACAAAGCTCTGCCCTTATGAAATACTCAAGCAAATAATTACTATACCAATGTAAGTGTGCATGTGACAGAAAATTAATATAATGTTTCTTAGTCTTTCATACATTAATTTGTAAAACATTTTTCTAACTTCATCATATCAGGAAAATCTAAATTACATTACCATGATCTTAACAAATGTAAGGATAATGTAATTCCTACTTTTCATATTTGTGAATCTTATGCTGACTAAATTACTGGGAAGTAGTTACTTTATTTTTTATGAAATCATGCACTTTGATGCACACAAAGCAAGTTATTTGAAATTGGTCCCTTACCTTAAAATTTTGGCTGAAATGTCTACTAGATTTTTGTTTTTTGTTATTTTTTAAACACACTGTAGATGCAAATGAAAAAAAAAATCACAAGTGTACAATTCTCATAATTTAACTTAAGTGAGTCTCCTGACAATAGGTTTATGTGGACGAATAAAAAAATCATCTCAATTATAAATCTGCACCTAGCTTATTACTTAATGGTCCGAAAACAATTCAGCTTCACTACTCCAATAATGTTAAAGCCCAACCAGTAGAAACAATAAATATGTATAGAAAAAAACTAATGTATAATTACATAATGATGCTGGAATGAATCTACACATTTCTCCCACACTTATTTCAAAAACAACATTCTGTTAGACCAGGAGTGAAACATTAAGTTCATTAATTTTGAATTATTACTGAACCCTGAAGACATCACTTGCTTACTGGGCTTAGGTTGAGCAATTTTACCTATAAGTATGCCCCAAATTAGAAATTCAGTATTCTTCTGTAAATGTTTAACATTCTTTATACATGTAGTGGTACAAGACTAATTATCTGTAGGAAGTTTGTTGAAAATTCATAAACCTATATGAAAGTTAAGTGTAAAACTTTCATAGCCAACAAGCAAATGGGCATAGCACTGTTAGAAACACACATATCATTCTTCTGTCACCTAAGTTTAACTAATATTTGCTGAATTACACTGAACAGAAGCAGTTACAACATAGATGACAGCAGCAATTACATAAGTAGATCTGGCTCAAGTCATAGATTTTTAAAAGGCAGTACACACCAATCAAGATGGTTAACTTTCTTTCCTGGCTTTTAAAATTCAGGTTTCTTGGTTCAGTCATAGGTGTAAATGTTTCTATTGTTTAAGCCATGCACAATCAATAAACTATAAAGCATAAACTATAAAAAGTTACTTAATACAATAAATTTTCAAAAATGTGTAACTGACAGGACTGCCATAGGTGCTACTGTTGTACATTTCAGTTTGAGCATTTGCTCATTTAAGAGTTTTTTTTTGTCTTCTATTAAATGACTTGCTAGTCATCTTGTTTACTCAGTATAATATATATATATATTATAGGAAGAAATAAAAACCGATTAATATTGATACAAGTTCTAAGTGTTCAGATACACTTTTATTATTGTTGACACTTTTAACCCACATGAAAACTTTTGAGAACAGACTTTAAATAATACAAACAAGTAAAATCACATATGTCAAATTTTGACACTGTGGTAAGAGTTCACAAAATTTTGGACTTCATGTTTGAACTGTACTTGTAAAAAATTAAAGTAAAAAAAAATTACTTAAAATTAAATGGGCCCAATTTAATTATTAAAAACTGATAAAATATTTCAAGATATCGTTGTTGACTAAATAAAATGACAATTCTGTACAATTATCACTGGCTCTGCAGTTCCTAAAATTCATGAAAACATAAACATGAATTCCAGTCTGTCAGTTGTGTCTTCAATTTACCTCAGGTGGTTTACTATTACTTGGAAGAAATCATTTAGATGCTTTCAGTACAAATAACATATAGTTGAAGTAAATAGTTTAAAAATTTGTTTCCACAAAACTTCATGCCAGGAGAAAATCAGGACATTCACAATAAATGTATACTGTCCAAAATTGCCTGACTAGCTCTCAAAATTCTGGGTGTGTGGGGGTGATTACTGGCTTATGGATGGTGATGATTTCTTATCATCCTGTTTAGATGACTGGGGGCCATTTGTAGTTGTTCCTCCACCTCCTGTTGAAGTAGAATTTCGATCCTGCCCAGCTCCCCCTGTGTGTGGTCCAGACCAAGTTGACATGGCAGAAGCATTTGAACTTGACACAGAATTAATTGGGTTACTGGAGTAGTCCTCTCCATCCTCTAGCCCATTGGCAGCAGCTGATGACGCATCATATTGTGTATTTTCCAGACGAGTAATAAGTCGCTCATCTTCATCTCCAAATTCTCCTCCCATCAGAGATGGTTCTCCAACAACCATAACATCCTAAATGTGCACACAAAATTCTTATATGTTTGTTAAAATTCCACACTAGATTCAACTAATAGTTATAAAACAATGTATAAAATCACTGCATTTAACTTTTTGATCTCATTACATAAAACCAGACTAAGAACAAACCTTTTACATACTCAGCAGCAAGTTTATAATGATTAAACAGTTTCTACAAAGCTAACTAAAAAAATTTAGATACAAACTTTTTTGGCAGATTTTTTTGTCTATTTGGAGAATAGTTTTTTTTTTGTAATGTAAAAAAAATTAATCTTCCTATTTATAAATATAAAATTAGCTTAAGCAATGAAAATCAGCACTATTCTTGGCTTACAAGAAATGGGGCTTGATATTTCTGTTACTTAACTTTTCGGAAAGATGATTCACTTAGGTTTACACATATCTTCACTACATTCTGATACAAGAGCAAAATATTACTGAAATGCCATTCCAGAAAAATAAAAAGACAATACAAATGTTCTAGTTATTATTTTTGATGAGTTAACTCCTGCTAAATATTTTTAAAGATGAAAACTTAGTTTCTAATTTAAACATTTATTTTTATAGTTAAAAAAATGGAACTTGAAAATCATACAAGCCTGATTTATTTTCATAAAAGGATAATGACTTAAATCAATTTTTGTTAACATCATTAGTATCATACACACAACTAAAAACTACCACATCATAACTTAAAATATTACCAGTATAGAACAACTGTACTGATACCAAAAACTTCTTTCTTCACACAACTGGCCACAAGCTATCTTTCATTAAAGATTAGAATATTTGATAGAAAGAGAATATAACCAGAAAAAAAACATATGTAAGTAGTATAGTATGTGAACTAAAATTAACTGATAATGAATAGAATAAAATATTTCGATTAGTAAACATGAACAACTCAAATTTCACTTTACTCGGAACACTGCAGGAAAAATAAATAAAACCTGGCAATTGCCACTATAGAAATCTGCACAGATATATTTATAGAAACACTGCTTGTGGTTTTTGAAACTAACCTGTGATGCAAGTGAAAAATTTGCAGGCCCAGGGGAGGCAATATTTTTTTTCTTGCCAGTTCCACTATTTGCTGCTGAAGATTTTCGCTTGCGTCGTTTACTTGGGGGTCGTTGAGTTTCTGAAAAATGTTTTAAAACACTGGTAATTTTAGAATACCTTATGAAATTTGTGTGTCATCAATTACATGGTCCTTTATAGCCACACTATCCATCTTTGACACATCACAAATTTTGTCATACAAGATGCAACAAACTTTTGCTCTGTTTTCATTTACTCCTTCAATCTTTTGTTTGTATTCAGGTGTTTTTGGTAAATGTAGTGTCCCATTATGAAGCAATTTTTTACCAGAATAAGAATATGTGATGTAATGCACAAGCTTCCATTTGCACAAAGAATGTGTTTGATATACTTTGCAATCATCCAATTAACATGTTGCATAGATATTTGACCTATTTATGTATTAGTACAAGACTTTAGTGAGAACAATCATGGTGGTACCCCCTTAAAAAACAAGAAGAAATATGCTAAATAATTTTAATAGAAATCTTCTTTTAAGAATTATCTACATGTAGAACTTTGCAAAGAGCACTTGATCCAGTGATTTAAAACTTTGAATACCATTTCAGTATTTTTCAAGAATGTTAGTCAATCTAAGACCCCTTTGAAGTCCTTCAAGAATAGATGTATTGTTTTCAGTACCATGGAAATATTTAAGATATTTAGTTAACATGTGGGCTGAAAAGATATTTGCTAATATCTTTGGATAGAAAAACTTTAAAATCAAATGTTCAACTACAACTAAACAGTTAATCATCTGAAGTGTTAGATACATATTGCTACTTTTGTAATAAAATCGCTAATTTAAAACAATGTACTAAAAAGGGAAAAAATAGTTTTGGTACGTAATACATACATGTGTGTATGTGTGAGAGATTATTTTACATATCTATATTAACTAAATCCCAGAGTGTCTTGTTGCAGGAGTTGATATGTAATATTAGATTTGCAAAATACACAAGCCATATGGTTGTATTTCTTGAACTCCTATTGAAGTCAGAATGTTATAATGATTGCTAGCTCCGATGTCCATGTTTATGATTAAAGTGCTGGCATATATCACTCGACTGGTGAAACAATTATACTTTGATAATATTTCCCAAAACCAAATATTTACAGTCTCATCTTTTCTTAACTTCAGAAACAAGTGAAAGAAAAGCTTTCACCCTTACAACCAATATTAAGTTTGAATTTTAAACGTTTATATTTTGCTCATAACAGTTTCTCCAGTGAGTACAGTTTAAATTACCAAAAACTTCTGTCTTTTACCAAAAAGAATTTCAGCCAGAATAATTCATACTTCCAACACTGCGCATCTTGCAATACTGAAATCTTTAAAAACTTCAATAATTAAAGTAAATGGTTGTTCATTAGATTTGTAAACAGCAAAACTATGCAAGTAAAAGGTAATCACATATTTCATGTGACATTTTCTGGTTTTCATGAAACCTTCTAGAAACAGCAATCAAATTCGAAATACACAGAGATAAAGTGACACAGAAGTTAAAGCAAGTTGGGCTAATCAATCATATTATTGAGAGTTGTGGAAATATTTTAAGATAAAAAACAATAAAGTCATCAATAACTTGTAGCACTCAGTTTGTATTATGCTAAATTTCCAATTTGTCTAGGTGTTCCTTATGCCAAAAGATTTTACAACCAATAAATATATTATTCACATTAAGATTATACATTGTAAATGGAAAAAGAAAGATATTCCTTTTTTTTTACTTCAATAAAAAAAAAACATTTCACTTCACATTCTATACATAAATAGTGACAACAATGCCTTTTTCTAGGCTTGATTTATTATTACTACACATTTCATTTCCTATGACATTGTTAAGACATAGTAGCTGAAATCAAACTACAGTTATACAAACACACTACTTAACTCTTACCTATACAGGTTTAAAACAAAAGATTACTTTTCTGGGTTAGTAGTCATTGGTCAGTTTTTTATACAATTAAATGCCACCTACTATACCCAAAAGTTGGTAGACAATGCATAACAAATACCTTTTCATGCAGGAATCTTATCTGGAATTTAGTTTTAGTATAAAAACGTGCAACTGTCAAGTTCTTTTTTTCATTGCAAACAGAGAAAAAGAAACCCTTAGCCCATTATCATCATCACCACCACCATCAGAAAAGTATTTAGCAGAGAGAATAAGAATGATGTTTAATTAATTTTATGGAAAGCAGCGACCTTTTGTTGATGACATACCTACATCCTGAGGTGATTTTAGGTCATTTGGATGGCCGCGGTAGGTGGAACCTAGTGGGATTAACCAGTCAAATAAGCACATGTAACCAACCTAATGCCCAGTATATACATTAACCTCAGCCAGTCTGTCCAGCATGATTGAACCAAAGCAACGTCAAAAGGATTACCCCAGCACCAAACTATGGGCAGGCAGCAATGGTGTTATTGGTTTTCTGTAATCATTCTTTGTTCATAATTCTAGTCATTTTCTCATATAGAATAATCAACTCAGAAAGCTGATCTCTGCCCAAATTATTTATCATTAATTGTTTTTTTTTATACTTAAAATGTTAATTTTCTTATAATTTTTATCATCTTTAATGAAAACCAAAGCACTGTAAAATAAATTTATCATAAATACATCTAAATGTAATAAGATATGGAAAATATAAAAATGTACACATACACGTTAAAAAATGTTTAAGGGCAAATGGTCACTAAAACACCAGAAATAAAGATATGGTCACTAAAACACCAGAAATAAAGATACTTTGTAAAACCTCAAAATTAAAAAATTGTGGAACCAAATCATGAATTTCCTGAATCATAATAGCATTTAAACTATTGTTATTACTTTGATTACTTCATAAACCTTAAAGTAAAACTTTAAACTTTCGAAGATTAGTGATACATTAACGATATTTTCAAATGGAAAAAAATATCAAACTATACATACATTTAATTGAAAGAAGAAATACAGAGGAAACAAATTCAGCTTACCAGGGGGCGCCACCATTCTCTGCCACTTCTGAAATAATGTGGTTTTCAGACAATCTCGAGGACTAAGTGCATAAGCTTTATGACGAGACATAAGCTCTTGCATTGGCTCTAGGATAACACAAAGCTGTACACCAAAGAAAAAATACAATACACAACTTTTAACTTTGCTGATTAAACACTGGTCTTAAAATGAATCTTTTATAAACCTAAGTTCTATTCAAGTGTACTGAAACTCAACATTTTTGTCAACTTTATGCTCACAACAACATGTATACATCTTTGCAAGGATAATCAGAATAATGAAATTGTTATGATACCAGCTGTTATAACTTTTTCTTTTTTACGACACCAACATTAAAGGTCACTGCTTTTGTTTTCTGACCTGTTTGCCTTTGGCAACTCTTTCAAGACATTCAAACCCACTGATTTTTTCCCTTCTCACATTAGAAATACCCAGACTGCATGAATCTTAATAAAAACTTCAGCTTTCTGGTTTAAAAAAATATTATAATTTGATTTGATGTTTCTATAATTTCTATATTATGAAATTTAAAATTGTTTTTGAGAAAGTTTTGAAAAAACATTAAAATATTTCCTTTTCTTAGAATTTCAATTTCTTTATTGTTAAACAAAAATTCAAGTTACCTATCTATCTATCTATATATATATAATTTCAAAACTATTTAAAAACAAACCTTCGCACTTTCCGGCCGTTATCTAAAAAGTCATAATGAGATTACCTGTGGTAATTGTGACTTAAGGTAAGTCTTGTAGTTCTTTCAAGACCTTTTTTTCAGAAAAGGGCAGAGGTTGGGAGTAACATGTAGTAAAATTATTAGGGTGGTATATATTCTACTTTAAGGACTTTTGTTACTTTTAAGGGTGGAGGATGGTAGACATTGTTAATAGAAATATATACTTTTTGGGTGGCTTAATTTGATCTTATTTCTACTTTTAACTTTATTACATCTTTTTAAGGGTAACTACCTTCCCACAACTGGCTGCAGACAGTGAAAGGCAGTAAGAGTTGAGACGACGTGGGTGTAAGCACTCAACTATGTACCCACGAATTCTCCACAACTGCTGACTGGTTTCTCATCTGCTTTTGGGATTTTGTCTGATAGATGGGATATCCCCAATGCTTTGGGGTGCTATTACCACAGGCATAAGTTTTGAATTTACATTAAGTTTAGTATTGTTTTATAGTGCTGATCTTGATCACCTACTGACAATTAATGTATTTGATATAATAGTTTGAAGCTATACTTTTTATTATTTTATATATATATATAAAATTTAAACTAGACTGATATTCATTAACAATTCTTTTGACACTTTATTTTGCCAATTTCAGTAGTCACCACTATAATAATAATCCCAGTGGACTCCCACTGGAGCATAGGGCCCCAACAACACCTCGCCGACGGAAGTTGTTGTTGCAGTAATTTTTTAGCAGGTTGGTTTTTACGGGGCGGAGTTGCTGGCCCCGCGCCCAACCCTCCTCCTTTCTCATCCTGGACTTGGGACCAGGCAATGGTGATGGTATCCCTGCCAGGGAACAAACCCGGTACCTTTGGGTAGTCACCACTACTTGCTGTAAATCTTAAAAAACATGGCAAAAACAAACAAACTCATTGGTGAACTCAAACCTAACCAGTCATTGTGCCATCAAGATAACATTTTTGCTAACAATATGAATGGATCTGCTAATAACTACAGATTCATTAAGAAAAAAAAAGAAGAGTGATTCTGAATTGGATAACTTAACTGAGCTTTCTTAGTGCGTAAAATAATGAGACTGGACAAAGTTTGTAAAAACAAAAACAATTTTTATTATTTGTCAAACAAAAATAAAATGCAAGGTGTGTACTTGTAAACATGAAAAACAGATGGTTCTACTAAGGTGTGCTTAGTTCTGCAACCTTCCTTCTCTTAACATTGACCTTTATAGAAATCTTGATGTAAGACATTACTTGACAATCTTCTAGTAGAACTGGCTCAAGAAAGAGTGCCTGAATTCAACAGGTAAACTCGCTTTCTTTATCCAGTTGACAACATCTTGTGACCTTTGTTCTCTGACAGCTTTGGTTGGCCCCACATTTAGACAAGATAAACTTGGCCAGCAAAGGATATTATAGTGCTTATCCTTTCCATATGGATGCTATATGCAATATCCTCTCAGGCAGGATCTTTGTTGAGATAAATTTTGATCTAAGAAATAATAAATTTGTTTACTTATCTATGCTGTTTTGACATGATAAACCTAACAATAATATTCAATGAATAAGGAGGAGTCATCAGGATATTTTGCCATCACCTATTTTACACCTTAAACATAATTAAGCTTACCCAATGAATTTTCATAAAAAAAAATTCTGTAGGTTTAAAAAAAAATTATAATAATTAAAGGCAAAACATTTCAAGAATTTCTAGAGACTATAATATAATTATAGATCTGTGGTTTATTCCCAGTCTTCTAAACTTCCCCATAAATCCAGTTTTCTTCTTTGCAGGAGCTACACCTAAACTCCTTCCCACAAAACAATAAATTACTTGTCGCACCATTTTATTGACTATACTGATATAGTTGTCATAATCTGCTCTGTCAAAAGGTATTTATACTTTGATTGTAACTATTTTCAAAGCTGATCTTCATACGTAGTTGTTTACTTTTATAAGAATTATACTCTCATGAGATTATAGTTTCTTACTAAATATAAATCTATGCTTTAAGGTGGGGAGAAAATTCTAAACAAACCAATAAATATGTTGTTTACAGGCAAAACTTTTCAAAGCTGTGCAAGTTTAAATACTTGAAACTTTTCTTTGCAAATTACACTAAATACGATAAAATAACAATATGAATTCTAGAATGTTTTCATAAAAAAATGTTAAAATAATTAGAATAATTATCTTACTTAAATTTTGAAATTTCACATGCAGGAACATGTTCTTAACACCTAAAATGTGTTAATCAGTCTGGGTAGAATTAATTACACATTTACACAAACAACCATCATGACCATTAGTCTTCATGCTGTTACACCCGTGGACTTGAGAAAATTAAAAGCTAACATAAAACATAGGATACATTGTAGTGCATTTCTGTTAGTCAGTACTCTCTTGCATACATTATTTTTTTGAATACATCAAAAATGTCATACAAATTCCAAGAGCTAGGACTACAGCAGTATGCTGGAGTGTGTCACTGCTAACTAGTAATCAAGTATTTGGGTGGGGGAAAAAAAATAGGAATAACTGGAACTATGTGAATCAAATATAAAAAAATATTTGGAATAATAATTTTCTCATTCTTACTCTCTTTACTTGATTCTGTATTAACTGACCAATTTAAGTTAAATTTTAGATTACATTTTTTGTTAATTCTATTTACTTTTCATATAAACTGATTTTTGGAAAGAAAGATTATAACATTGAACTTTCATTGTACTTACAGCAAGCCTGAAAACAAAGTAGAGTAACTTACATCAACATTGTTACCTGCTAAAAATATTAACCCTTCCATTTCACCCAGCCCATAACCAAACAAGTATCCATGAGAGTAATTATACTATAATTTTGATAATGTACACACATCTTTACAAAATTTTGCACGTTATTGGTAAACATTACAAGGTTTTTGTAAACAAAATATCAGGTTTTTAAATTAAGTATTAAGATTTTCTTGTAAACCTTTTTCTTTCAAAATGTTGAGTATCCAACATGCAAATCAATTTTGATTTTAAGATTAAAAATATTTTAAGGCATTAGAACATTTCCAAATTTCACATGCAAATTCTTTATAATCTCAAGATAGTTCTAAAATTTTTTGTAAAAAAAACTTTATATTATATTTGTTATTATATTTGTATTTCTGTACAGGTTGGTTGGATTTGACTGACTTTGTAACCTCAATAAAAAATTAGGAAAAAAATATAAATTGTACTTTTTTCATTCTAGAATGACTAAAAATGTTTATGCTAAATAGCTTAACATTCATATATATTTATTATTATATTATAGTGACTTTCCAGTCATGCCTGACTAACAACACACGAGTTACACTTGTGTTATCATATCCGATAAATATAACTGACTTTTCGTCTTTACAAAGTGACGTGTCTTAGCTGTGTTTTAGTGGACTTGTATTTTGTAAGATAGTCACATTTGAATTATAAAACATTATATATATTTATATACATTATTTCTATTTAAAATTAAGTTATTAAACATATTTTACTTAAAACATAGAAGAGTAAATAAAGAAGTAAAGCAAACAATTATTTTTTCTAGTTATGACCTTTGTACTCGTTTGCCACTTGTCGTAGGTTGCTATGCCTGATGACATTTCCCACATGAACGATGTGGAAATAAAATGTTTTAGGTATATATATATATATATATATATATATATATATACATACACACACACACACACACACATATTAAGTAATTACTAAATCAATAACAGAATTCCACTATAATTTATCAAGCATAGTAACTAAGCTGTATTTGGGTATAAAAAAAGATGACATTTTGAGCTCACTAAAGGCTCTCATTTGAAATCTTGGGTGAAAAGAATGAAATTAACACAATAATACATCAAAATGGCTAAGAAAACCACTAGGGGGACATTCTGAGATTTTGATTGGTTATTCATGTCATATATATATATACAAGGGGCCATTTCCAAAAATGGAAAGAGGTGGGTGGGGGGGCACTGTTTGATTCAGTACATGAGCGATATCTTAGCAAATAGAAAAGAGGTTCTTATTTTATATTCTAGTTAGTCAATATCGGTAGTTTCAGTTCATAATTCATACGAAACTGTAGGTTTTGCATTTTGACATCACAAACATCTAATTTCAACCAGTGCTGCATTCAACATACCACGTGACACACATAAAAAGATGTTTAGCTGTGTGTTTTAATATTTACATTTAAATTAAGAAATTAACTAACATATGATACCAAAAGTTGAATTATAATTTACAATTTGATACCAAACTTAGTGACACAGATTCATAAAATAGTAGTTCAATAAAATTTTGAATGCAAGTCAAGAAATGCGATGACATGGCCTTTGACACGTGCCCCGTCACGACAGGGTTAAATAAAAAGCATTGCCCGATTTATTTTTGAATAGGTGTGTGTGCATTTTAAATTTAGAGCTGAATTTTGGAAAGATTTACTTGAAAACTAGCTTTAGTAACTGTTAGAACTTTAAAATAATTAATACTATTTGAATCTTGGCTACAAAAAAGTTACAATAATATAATGTGAATGAAGCGGCTATGAAATATTTTACAACACTCTCTTCCATTAGAAACTTTTCTTTCCAAAATTTTGCCAATTAATTGTTATCTTCTAACTTAATTAATCTTAAGTTCCATGACCACTATAGATAGTTGTAAAAATTATAAAATAATTAATTATAAATGGATCAGTAGCAAAGGTGAAATAAATTCAACAACAGCTTGGAAGGATATTAAACAATGTGGGCTGTTAGTAGAAAACAAGCAAAACAAAAAAGGAATGTCATACTCAACTTACCCTGAGGTAGTTTAATGTTGAGTTTGTCAATCCTTGTCTAGTGATGTTTTTTGACAACTGTTCTAATAGCGATGGATCCTGTTGTTGAGTCTGAAAACATTAAATAATATTTACACTGGAATATTAAAAGCACAACATACAGACAAGGGACCATTTGGTCTTTCATGGCTGTCCTTGCATACCCAAGCTTGACAGACCAAAAATGTAATCCAACCCTTTGTCAGAAAATCAAACTCTTAAACTCCTGCTAATTGCCAGCCTCAACTACTGCCAACAGCAACTCAATCACCCTTTTAGAAAAATAAAACTATCTTAAATGGAGCTCTGCCTCTTTTCTCTAAGTCTTAAAACTCCTGTCCTCTCATTATTTTGTCTTCAGAATACAACACAAGCCTTTATGCTTTTGTTATCACACATTTCAGTAAGACTACCGCATACCCTTTTTTTTTTCTGAAAGAAAACAAGTTTAGCAATCTTACCTATCCCTTCATATAACTCTTCCATCCCTGGAATCATCCTATTAGTCCTCAACAGAATCTTTTCCAGTAAGTCCATATTATTTATTAGATAATATTAAAACTATAACTGTACCTAGTATCCAAGTGACGCCTGACTTGTGATTTTTACAGAAATAATTACCTATTTATACTTATAATCAATATGTCCATAAATGCAGCATCAAATTAAATTGGCTTTACTACCACAGAGAACACTGCCTTGATGGCATTAGTGACTTATCCATCACAGTGTCAAGACCCTAATTAGAGGTATAAATAATAACTCTTACATTTTTGTTGTTTTAGAACTTCTGTAAAATTTACACAAAGAGATAACTGCAAAGAGCCATCCTTACTATTAAACCGATAGACTAAAGGGAATGTAATTGGTCAACAACACCCACAACCAATTCATAGTCTGACTGAAAGCTGGAATTATACCATCACTCTAATAACTCACTCATGACCCAAAAGTGCAGAATGCATTTTTGCAGCAAAGAAATACAATAGCTATTACATCTATATTAGTAACAAAGTGAAATAATTCTCACTGGACACCAGACCAAAGAATTCAACACATAATTCCATGGAAATGTTTTCAAAAATAGTATGCCAATTTTGGCAAAAAGAAAGTTTAAACCTCAAACTTTTCCTATCATTAGACAATTCTTACAAAAGTATAACCTAGTTTATGCTTGGTGAATACAGTCTCTTAATTTTAAAAACACAAAGAAGTAAGCAGATGACAATAATTGCACAAATTTTAATTTTAACCTCTGATTAGCACAATTAAACTCTGTTTTGGTTTTTTTCAATGCTATTTATTAATTTACCCATAAAGAAGTTGCATTTTAAACTATAATATACATGAAATTCATGGTAAAAAACCCAACAAAAACAGGCAATGTTTTCCCAACTGATCAATAAATATAATGATCTGAGAAAGATAAATTTTATGTTAGGGCCTATGGTTTTCACCACCCACAAAAACTTGTGTGTGGGTACATATATTTTTTTTTTGTTTAGAAGCAATGACATGTAGACAAATTTCATTTAATCTTACCTGCATGGCAACAACACTACGTGGGACAAGCTCTCTATGAGCTCGTGTAGCAAAGTGCCAAGACTTTATCCTCATCAAGTCATCAAAAGTAAATTCAAGTATTAGTCTTCCTTCAGTGCAAACCTATCACGATTAAAAAGATAAAATATAAAAAAAAGATATAAAACAATATCCTATAAAACTACAATTGTAACTTCCTTGATATATTACATTTATATGAAAATAAAAGCACTAAAACTATAAAGTTCTGTATGTGTAGAACCTAGTACCTGAACATGTATATGGTATTTTAAGATCTTCTCATTACTAGATTACCATATTTCACTTGATAAATTCACATAAAAGCCAGCAGGAGTTTTGATAATTTCTTAAATGTTATTTAGTAATACACACATGCATTTTAACAATTCCTGATGCAAGAAAGGTTTTTGCAAAATTCTGATCCATTATTTATGTCTAAGTAGTTATTGATGAGGAATAAACATTCTCCAAAGTAATTAAAACCTAGAGAATAGGCTAAAACAAAAGATTTAGGGCCCCTTATTAATCACTGCATCATAAATGAAACAAAATATCTGTAAACATTAAATAACCAATGGTACACATGATCTTATTTTGAACTGTTGAACATAATGGGATTCTTATACATCACATCCAATCTTGAGAAAAACAATCTAAAGAAAAGTGTTAAAAATTGGGATTTTTTACTAATGATGCATGTAGGTGAATGACTAAAAGAAATACATAAATACAAGCATAATTTTATATACTTGAGTTTCCTCTGCAATACTATCCTAGCAAAATGAGCAAAAATAAATGAATGGCAAGTTTCTAATTGTAATAAGTTTCTCTAATAAATGCATTAAGAAGTATTTTATCTTGTAACTTATCAGATTGATTAAATAGTGGAAAAAGATAGCAATAAGTGAATGAATGACAACACAAGAACTGTTGTTCTAACCACACAATATTGTAAGGTAATTATATCTTAAGTGTATTTCTAATACTTTCCACTCAGATAGGTAAAACCTCAGGAATTTTAATACATTTTATGGAAGAATGAAACATTATGTACTGTATGCTCACCACAACAGCATTTTCTCTAGCCATTTGTTCTTTCATAGGATCATTGGGGTATTGGCCTCCTACAAGTCCCTGAAAATTGTAAGTTCTTTTCAGATATATATATATATATATATATATATATATATATATATACTACTTACGTCGTACTTTAC
>NW_013668283.1:18645-22442 GCF_000517525.1 Limulus polyphemus
TCTCTAGCCCATTTTCGTTCTTTCTATAGGTAGTCATTTGGGGGTATTTGGTCCCTTACCTACAACGTTACCCTTGAAAAATTGTTAAGTTCTTTTCAGATATATATATATATATATATATACTTGTACTTTCTTAGCTTATACAGAATAAAAGGTAACTTAACTTTGAATAATATTATTTCTCTTTAATATTTTCATCAATTAAATAGTAACAAAACAAAATTATATGTAATTTCCATTTTGCCACACACATCACTGCTCAACCAACCATAAAGATACAGACAAGACCATCTATAAAAAATTACATAAGTTTAAAGCAGTTATTAGAAAATTGATTCTACAAAATGTTACTTTCACAGGAAATTACTTTTTGAACACCTTATTAACTAATTTGTCTTTGAAGAACAAAATATTTGTAAATACAAAAAAAAATCTGAAGTTTTTTATTAATGACACCTTGTGTAAACTTTACATGTATTATGAAAGTAAGCTAGTTATGATTACCTAGTCAGCCAAGGTCTCAATGACAATAAAAACAACTATGAAATAACTAAAAACACTACAAATTGTTATTTTCCTTGTGTTTGGGTAACAGCAAATTTTCAAAATGCAAAATTCTCATAAATTAAATGATGCATCAGATTTTTTGTGGATTAATTCTAAAACAAAAATATATACATCGATTTAAAAACAGCTAATTAAAATCCATCAAACCACTGTTTAAGTTTGTGCTGCTCTAAAATGTGACATTCTACAAACTGATATAATTGTTTAATATATTTACACCATAATTTAGAGCTTACAGATATAAAAGTAAAAAAATATAATTTGAAAATTTGGAAATAAAGAAAACTGCAAAAATGTTTTTAGGAAAACATTTTCAATTAACCAGAAATATGATGAAACACTACTAACTTTATTCAACTGATTATAAGAAAACTTGTGAAGAACTGTTATGAAATTACTTTTTTTAAATGCTTAAAATATTTTCTTTAAAAATGGATGTTTGAGTTCTTGTTAATTTGTATCTCAGCATGCGTCACAAATAGGAATTTTCAGAAACAAATTCTACATAAATATTTTCATTCAAATATTTTAAATATAAAAGAATACTATATGAACAAAATTAACTATTTTAAACAAGTATTGAAGATAAAAACTTCAAAGTACAAATTACAAAGAAAAAAAGTTGAAGAATTTTTGTTGTTGAAACATTTGCCAGGTAAAAGTGACTGATAAATGTTGGTGGCTCTTTTCTCACCCCCCCCCCCACAATCAATGAAATATATCCTAGTCCTCAACTGTAGAACTCCTATTTCCTTAAACAGGGAGAGCTGTTGCTATAGCAACAAAATCAATACTGTTTCTTCACCATAGCAACCCAATCAATCAAGAACTCCAGTGTGCTATATTTGTAACATAGACAAACACGTGTATGCGCATGAGTTAAAACCCAACTATGTAGCTTGAATTTTATCATGTTATGCTACATTATTATTCTACTGAATGAACTTAATTGTTGTAATTATTGCAAATTCAGAAAAAAATTATAATAATACTTGAAAAACTTCAGTAAGTTTAGTAAGCAGTTAATTCAAATGTTCATGTTAATTACTATCTTTGTGTAAATCTATGACCTTTATATTTCTTTATACCCAAAACACCTATTTTAATTAACTTTAGGGATGTAAGTTACATGCTTAATTTCATAAATTACATCAATAAGTTTAAAAAAAGCTAGATCACAAAGTATTATAATGCTCTAGTATTTGTTTACCATAGAAGCACTCATGGGAAAACATCTTTTAACATACATACAAATACATGAATGTGTGTAGATATGCATGTAATAACTTTACAACAAAGATTTTTAACTTGTATCTCACAAACAACAACTATAACAAACATCACAAGCTAATCCAGAAGAGGGCATTAAAATAGGAAGTAAAAATGTTTATACTTAGTAAAATAAATACGTTATTGCAATTACAGAAGAATAATATTAATTGAAACTTTCCACTTCTTAGAATTATTACCAATCAGTATAGCTAAACTTTATAAATATAATGTAGTTAATGTTGTACATGTAAACATAAAGTATGCATACATATGTCTGTCAATTTTGAAAAATTACATTAAAAAATCTTATTCAAGCATTTCTCTGTAAAATGTAAAATATTTTATTGACCCAACGAGCACAACACAACAAATGTACTTTATATAAAACATCTATACCCATGTTTGTAAAATTGTTAATTTTTAACTATAAGCCTATTTCTCTCTTCATCATCTATATTATAAACAATGCTTTTAAGCAATTTATTTGTTTATGAATTAAGTATGCAGTCAAAGTATAGCTAACAAACAGCAGAATTAAAAGTAAAAATTAAATATAAATAGGCTATAATAAAAATGGTAGATGCACTTTCATACAAAAATTATAACTTGTTGAACAGGATAACTAAATTACAAAATATGAGATGAGACCACAACTTAACAAATATAAGTCAACAATCTATTAAAATGTTACAAATTTTAGCTACATAAAAATCAAATAATAATTACAACTCAATTCTTTGGAGCTCTGCTAAATTTAAGTTTGAACATTTTGTTTTATAATCTCTCTTTGCAAGTTACACTTAATGAATATTAAATTACAAGTGTCAAGCTCTAAAATATTTTTGAATACAAAATTGTTGAAACAGAATTATTATTTTCACTTAAATTTTACAATTGATATACAAGGGTGCACTTGACACCTGAAAGATGTTCAATGATCTGTGCAGCTCATGACTCAACATAAAAGCATGTAAAGTTGGCTTAAACTATTATGAAACACATGAAACATTTTAGTGTATTTTTGTAACTCAGTTTTAACTTGTGTTCATTATTCTTTTGAATATGATTAATTTTATATACATCATGTTACAAGAGATAGGATCACAGCCTGCAAGAGTGTTATTATTAGTTACTAAGAGTATTTGTGCAAAAAAACTATTTGGAACTATGTGAATCAAACATAAAAAAATATTTGGAATAATGTTTCCCCTTTTCACTTGATACTGGTATAACCAACTGATTTAAGTTGCATATTTTTTACTTTTATTTTTCATGTAACCCCGACTGACTGAAAGATAACATTATACTTTTCATTGTACTTACACAGCAAGCCTGAAAATAAAGAATAGCAATTTGTATCAACATTGATACCTGCTAACAATATTAAACTATTGTCAGATTTAATTATACATAAATTAGTGTGTACTTTGTAAAGATTTACTTCAAAAGTTTATTTAGTAATTTTTACTAAAAAATAATAAACATTTAGACAACTAGTATAACACCATCTCAATTTTAACCACAAAGACTTTAGGATATAGAAATATAATATGAATCAAGCTATAAAATAGTGTTTATAATACCCTCTTTCATTAGAGACTAATCTTTTAAAATTATTTTTGCTAATTAATTGTGATTTATCAATCTACCTCTTTTCAACATTTATACTACAAAAGAGAATGCTTTCAGAAATTTATTTGGCTAAGAAGACAAATATGCAATCAAAATATAACCAATAGATAACAGAATTAAAGTAAAAATTGAACTACTACATTATATAAAAGAAATAGTACTCATTGCAGAACACCATGGAAGTTATAATTTGTATGAAAAATATATATGTATACACACACACACACACTTGCACATTTGATTGTATGCAAGTGTTTGTTTTATTGGTAAGCACAAAGTTACACAACGGGCTACCTGTGCCACCATGAGTATTAAAACCTGGTTTT
>NW_013668283.1:23397-44113 GCF_000517525.1 Limulus polyphemus
CTGTGCCACCATGAGTATTAAAACCTGGTTTTGACCAGTGTGAGCCCTCAGACTTACTGCTGAGTCACTGGGGTTGTGCATGGGATTTCCCATGAAGAATGAACCAAGACTTACTTTATTGTACATGGGTTTCCCGTGATGAGTGACCATGGAGCACTGATCACAGTCAAGGGTAATAGTTGTATTATGGAAGGATTCCTTAGGATGCTTCAGGTTATAATATAAATCTGTTACTCCTCCTTCAAATATGCTCCGGAAGTACCGAGGAATTAAGGTACGACCTATTGCTGAAAAAAAAAACTTTTAGTAGACTTTACTCAAGAATATCCTACCTCAGATTTTATGTTTTGTCAGATTGCTTTAGATCATGGTTGTTCAACTTTGTACTAATGTCAAGTCGCATATTATTTTGAGTGCAGTCTCAGGAATTACACACTAGTGGCTTTATTTCAGTTTATTGGTAGACCAGAGTAATAACAGTAAGAAACATTAAAAACTAAGCTTTAGACACATATAATAGAAAAATAAACTCTGTTTATAGCTCAACTCTTTTATTTATTTATTCTTAATTTTTGCCTGGTCTCTGGCAGGTTGTTTATCACTGCCTTGCAGTCTGGCCAGTGAGCCACCAACTGGACAATCCAGTATTAGGAAAACTTCCTGTGTTGCACTTCCAAGTACACAATCTTTTCAGGTTTATTCTTACATTCACTGTATCTCTTTAAAATAAATTTATTTAAACTAATAATTTGTCTTTTTTTCTTTTTGTACTTAGTTCCTATATCACACTGTGACAAACCAACTTAGCCATTTCCTTGTCAAGTAAAACAAAACCTCTCTAACCTCTTTTATATCTAACATTCTAGTTTCCTGTCATATTACACAACAGAAATGAGACACACTTGCAACAATCAATTGAAAGCTAACCAAAACACTTCTAGGTTGTCATGGTGGTCTGCCATGAGGTCACTCCAGCTTTTTCTCATACTTAGCTTTACTTAGTGATTCCCAGTTTACCCTCAACGAAGAAAGGTCCACCTCTTGAAAGCACACAGGTTACTAGGTGTGCATTTGTTTTCTTCTCGTGTATAAAACTTAGAATGGTTGTCACCAACAATCACAGCTAGTTAAGATAACGAGGTAGCTAGATGTTTTTCAAATATGTGTTAAATTCTCAATATCAACATGCATCATGTAATTATGAGTTTGACACCATTGAATAAACATTCACTAAAAGATATTCATAACTAACATGAATCAAAAGAATAAATTATCTATGCCATTAACTGGGTTGTACAACCTCAAACTTAAACACCTCAATTTACTTAGACAAATACAATAAGTATTTTTTAATAGTAAAACTAATACTCTGAATACGCACACAAGAATCAAATGTTTACTGAAACCAGTATACACTACAAGTTTAACAGCTACAATAAAACAAAAAATCAACATCACTCCCATTCACTATGTCAGGAGGACACAGTTTAAAAAAATCTAAAAAACCTTATAATCTAAGCACTTTTTGTATTTGTCTTTATCATTTACATGTTAATAATTCTAGCAAAGCTTACACGATAAAATATGTACAATTATAACTACTGATGAATTTTAGATTTCCATTGATAGTGCACGTGCATAATGGTTGAATCCACTCTCTTTAATACATCTAAGCTTACCAATGCCCTCAAATAGAAAAAAACTCAAGGAACAATCAAATCCCTTTGAAAATAACAACAATAAAGACAAACATTTTAAAGATGAAATGCATAATTTCCCCATCACAACCAAAAGTGAACTTTAAAATTGTTGTAGTGTTAGTGAAACTAATAATTATACATAATAAATGACCTGAGCTTGAGGGCATAATCAATTCATGTTTTATTCATGTAGTTATATCATGAATCAATGTTTCCCAAACTGGGGCCCGTGAAATGATTTCAGGGGGCTTCAGCTCATTTCAAATATTCTCTTTAAAACTTTGATACTAGACAAAACATTTTCAGCATTAACTTTTCTCACTGCACAAAATATGACTTCACAATAATGTGAATAATAATAATAATTTTTAATTTTTAAAAATGAAATTGCAATAAAAGTAAGATACCACAGTGTGGTTATTTAAATTTTCTATTAAATCATTAGGTAAGGGTCACCAGTCATGTTATCTAGGTTCTTGGGAGGGCCTCAATACACAAAGTTTGGGAATCCCTGTCCTAAAATCATTTAAACAATTAGTGTTCTCTAAACTGTTTTGTGGCTGAATCCCATCAGCTCATATTATAATACAATTGACATGTATTTTCCACATGCAGTTTTACATAAAGTATGATTAGACACGAGTATCCCAGATACAATGAAGTACACAAAATGTATAAACTTACTGTATCGTTTCGGCCCATCTTCTAAACAGAATGTCAATGTCAGTGTTGCATCATCTTCAAAAAATTCTGTGGCAAATGTGTCCCACCACAAATTGTCACTATCCTGTTCCATTTAATTTAGAAATACAAAATTTAGTAACGTTAGCTTTTCTCAGATTAATTATTTTTTCCCTTAACAAATACTGAAATTTGCAAATGTTGTGATAAAAAAATAAAACAGAAGAATACAAACAATGGGATCAAAGCTTATACAAAATATGTATCAGAACAGATTATTAAATTTTAAAGGGTGAATTTCTTAAAAATTTAAAATTAAACGATTAGTAAGTAACCACATTATTTCAAAAAACAAACTTTACTTCATTAGAAAAACAACAACAGATAAAGTTGATTACTTGATCTTCAGTGACATTTTGAAGATATTAGTTTGAGAATAGTTTGCAATGACAATATAGTCATATCTTTTTATTAAAATTTAATTCTCTTGAATACTATTCAAGCCATCATTCAATATAATTCAATCAAGCCAGTTCCAGTCATCTGGCTTTAAACAACCTGACACTCTAATAAGTATACACAATATTTGCCAACACCAATAAGGAATGTCATACATTCTCATACACTCAGTAAAATTGTTCAAAGATCAATTTCAGAGGATTTATTAGACTGACAGATATATGTATTTAAATGTTGAGAGATGACTTCACACTCTGTCAGACAACCAGCATTTATGAGAAGTTATTAGACTGAATCCCATTTGTCTACATAGACAATATGATTGATTTTGTGTAGAATAACATAATCGTTAAAATGATTATTTTCTGGAATATTCTAGACTGAGTACACAATTTGATTCAAAGCACAAACCTGAAATCTAAAACTGCACAGTATGTGAATCGGGAAGCACCAGGAAAGTGCAATGATAATTACTTTTAAAACCTGAAAAAGGTTTTTTTAGCTAAGTTTTAAGGCAAATATCGACTCTCAAGTTTTTCTAATGTAAAAAGAAGAAAATTTATAAATCAACAAAAGTAACCTAATAAATACTTTAAAATACTTTTACTGCCTTCAGACATTCTTCTTTTATCACAGTAATGTCTCCAACAAATATACAAACGAATAATACTATCATTAGTTTCATGCTTAGCTGCAAAAATTATAAGAATATTTACAATTTTAAACACACTCACCTCTGTTCGTAATTGTAATCGTTTATTCATTTCATATATTCTATAGTCTGGTTGTCCAAAATATGGAGTGTGGCGTCTGAAATAAGAAGAAAATGGCGAAGAATAAAAAGGGTCACCAGGTGGACCTCCTGGCATTGGTTGATTGAACATAGGCTTCATTGGCACTCTTCTTCAAATGTTCAAGTAGAAACTATATTTTAAACTAAATTTATAATCACCACAAATTCTCTCTTTAGTCTAATATATTCAAAAATTTATTATACCTTATAGACAATCATGTGCTTCAGTCAGCTCTGACATTATTGCAATTTTCTTACTTAAAAAATAATACTCTACGTTATTGTTAACTGTATACATTTTTCCATAGTGGTCACTTGAATTCCATCATTTTCCATCAAATATTAGTATATAGTTTTCAAACTTTCTTTCATCACATGGTCAACGAATAAAATGCGACTCAAGCTGCAAAACATAAGATTGTTAATGTTTTTTCTTTTTTTATCTTTTGGCTATCATATTAATGAATTTTATCTATTGAAAATATTCTCCCTCACAACCCAAAAGAACGAATGTCAACGTTTTAATAAGTCTAAAGTCACTTTCAGTTAATGTCAGTATTACAAAATTCAACTCATTTTCAGAGAGAAAGCAGACTGGGCAGACATTCCCGTTTCAATTAGGCCACATTACTCATTACATTGGCAGTCGTTACCCACAGTATCAGTAGTACTGATTTATTAAAATCCAACAGGTCGAAACGCACAAAACTTGCCAAAAATAAGACTGACGTTAACTCTAACTTTAATATTTGTAAAGATCAAGTCGTTTACGACGAAGTATCCATAAACTTCATCTGAGCCAGATAACACTGCAACCGCAACACTAACATGCAAATGTTGGTTCACCAAAATTTTCAAATTAAACCTTGTGCAAACATAGCACAAATAAACTACTACTAGTTAAACTTCAAAAAATAAGGGTTACACTGTAGTCCCCAACCTACGTAACCGACAGTTTAACTACGTGTATTTTACGGTACAACTTCCAAGCGTGGCGTCGCTAGCATGCGGCAGTATGTAGGAGAATACCTAGCGAGGCTAATAGGATAAACCATTTTGTCAGTAAGGGGGTAAGGGGTATAAAATACTTTTTTTAGACCTTAACGACATAAAGATTAAGCAGAAGAAATGTTTGATGAATTGTTTCCATTTCAAAAGTGATCGTGATTATTTTAAGTGTAATAATATGCAAAATCCATTGCAAAAACACCACACGAATTATCTTGTTTCCGGCAAACACATAAGTATTCTCGTTCGCCCAATGACATGGTTACTTGGTAAAAGGAAATGCCCGATACTTTTGTACACACTATAACTTGTCAAACAATACGCGTTCTGGCAACTTTTACATTCATGTGAATCTTTTTAAATAATAATAATTATTAAAAAATGGATTAGGAACTAATTTGCGACTGAAAAGTTATGTATATTTTCTACACAAAACTTCGATTTCACATTCATCACAAAAACGTTATACATTTATTGTTAAGGGCTTTAGGCAAAACCATGACTATAATGTCGATTTTCATTCGGCCTTGACCTTTTAAAATATGTCATTATTATCATTTTTGTTCAAGGCTTAAAGACAGCTACAGATCACACTACGTTCTACTGGTGTAGAGTACACGTTTTATCATGATTAAATAAATACGTGGTATTCAGGTACATCGATGTTATAAGCATTCGCAATACGTTATACGGATAATAATTCGAATGCCAACAGCAACTGAAGAACAAACAAAAACGAATGAAAAAATAAAACAAAATCTTTATTTGCAAGTATGACTATGCTGGTATCTTTACCAACACTGACTGGCTTCTATATTCATTGTATTACTTTTGTTACTGGAGCAGAGAGAGGATTTTTTACGTCTGGACAGGACAGCGACAAGAAGAGGAATCGTGATGATACCACAGTTCTAAGTTAGACAAAAGCTTATTGCGATGTCCAACAACCCTAAATTACTCATGTCAATGATCATTCCCATCATACAAATTCAAAGGAGACAAACCCCAGCTCATATTAACCTGTAAAAAGTCTCTGTCCCTTTGAAATGAGTACGACCTTGCTCCAGGAGAGTATAACACAGGAACAGGATCAAGTGTAAGCACTACTGAACAATTGTTGTGTTATATAACCTCTGTATAAACTAGC
Source organism: Limulus polyphemus (assembly GCF_000517525.1). NCBI lineage: Eukaryota > Metazoa > Arthropoda > Merostomata > Xiphosura > Limulidae > Limulus > Limulus polyphemus. The sequence continues at coordinate 29,186 of NW_013668283.1, forward strand.
TTTTTCAGAAGGAAGGGTGTTACTGATATTCCAAGATTTTTTTCCATCTTACAGTGGAAGTACCTAACCACATTGCATGAAATATAAGGCTACAACGAAAAATATCGCTAACTGCGAGGGTTCCCGACTGAAGAACCAATACATTCTAATATTTATAAGAACCAGTTATTTAATTAGCTATACTCATTACTAGGTTGGTTTTAGTTCTGGTCTCTGTAGGTGGCTAGCTTCGATCAGAAGTATTAATTACTAAATATTACCTAGTTTATGCTTTAAAAAATCATATAATATTATTTAATATTTTTATACTATTTTGGTTTTGTGAAATTTCCAAAATTTTGTCGAGACGCTGTTTTGAAAAAGCTTAGAAAACTTCCTTTATTCTTAGAATTTCAATTGTTTATTGTTAATCAGCAAGTTCTATTTTATATCCGTAATCAGTTTCAATTTGATCGGTCCTCCGGTAGAACAGCGGTAAAAGTTTACGAACTTACAACGCTTAATATGGGGTTCGATTCCCTGCGGTGGCAAGAACAGATAACTTAATGTGGGTTTGTTCCAAAACCACCAAACAAGCAATCAACTTTATAGATTTTCATGATGGTAGTTCTTTTGATATTCTATTTAGTCGATTGCAGTAGTCAGCACTTCCAGTAACAATAAATGAGAAAAACACGACAAAACTGACAAAGATTTAGGGATGACTGGAATCACTTTTCAAAACGGCGTCACCAGTACTTTATCTGGCTAGGTATCGTGAATTTTCCTAACAATACTCTTTTTAGAGCTCAATTTATATGTAATAAATATAGTTTATTTTCAATAAATAGTGAGTGTTTTATTTGCGTGGATTGTCTAAATACAAAAACTCTATAATAACGTTCATTAAATAAGGAATAGAATAACCCAAATATTTTGCCATCGCCTATCATACATGCTTAGTACACTTAAGATAACTTACCTAATGTATTGTCATAGAAGAAAATGTCTGTATCTTTCAAACAGATATAATTTAAAACAAAAATAACGCTAAAGAAGCTATAAAAAATTCCCAGCCCTGTGGTTTGTTCCTAAGTCTTCTAAACTTCATAAAAGATTCTTTTCTTCACTGCTACAGCAGCCCTAGGTAACAATACTTTGAAAAACCACAAATTACTGCTTGCTTTATTTGATCAACATTAATGTAAATATAATGTAATCTGCTATATCCAATCATAGTTTGGAGTTGGCTCTAGTTTTTTTTTCAAAGCTAAGAGTGAACTTCATTAGTACTTCATCAGACCATATGCTGTGACACCATGAAAGGGCGTCAATGAAAATCTGTAGTAATAGAAACTCTAACAGAGAAGGAAAATCACATGAAAACATGAATCATTATGTTTTCAAAAAATGATAGGTTCTAAGCAAAAAACAAACTTAAGCTTTGAGATGGGGAGAAAAATTATAAAATAAAATCCATAAATGTGTTGTTTACATGTGAAACTCCTCCAAGATGTGCAGAATTGAAAGTAATATATATATATATATATTATTTTTTTTTTCATTTTTATTTGCAAAGTACACTAAATAAATCTCACATAATGATAATGTATCATTTCTAAAGTACTCATGAATTAACAATTATTGAAAAATAGTTAGAATTATTATTTTTACTTAAAAGTTTGAAATTGATATGCAGGTGTGCGCTTGATTCCTGAAAGGTGCTCTGTGGTTTGGATAGCACTAGAAGATTAGCTTCAATGATCATTCCCACTGAACTTATTCAAAGGAAATAGCCCTCAGCTCATATTAACTTGTATGGTTCTTTGTACTACCATATGAATAAGTATGACTTCAGTCCAGGAGGGTATGACATAGAAACAAAGTCAAATAAGTATAAGCTCTATTTAACTATCATTGTGGTACATAACCTTTATCTAAGTATAGGATTAGCAATTATACAACCATTGTGCATCATGTTACAAGGGCATCACCAAGCAAATGCAAAACAACTGCATGAAAATGTAAAAACGTTCCTGCATTTATACTTAACTACAGGTTTATTCTTTATATTAGTCTAGGCTTGAATCTTAAAATTTAAAGCACAGATTTTGAAGTTAACTTCCAGAAACACCTATTTAGTTTACACCTATGGTACCTTGACATTTTCCAGTAAGGCAACAGAGGGAAACCCTATTCAACATATAAATATTCCAACATTCAGTAAAATTAAATTTAAAAAAGACTAAAAGAAACTAAATTACATCCAGAAAACACAATCACCTTAAATTAAATAAATTAGTCACAAATGGAAATAAGCAAAAATACCCATTCTTGTCATAATCATCCACCCACATCACACTTAATGTTGTTAACTGCAAAATATACACTCTACACATATCCCTATTCTAACTTGGTAGATGTACCAGGGATGAAACCAAAAATGACATGCTTTCCAATTTGTAGTGTAATCTAGGGATCTTGAGAAATCCACTACATCAGATAAAGATAAAAATGTCTCAAGCAAAAACCTAGCAAAATGACACAAATTCTGCTGAGATTTATACAGTCCAGGTCAATTTATCATGCTTTGTTACAACACAACACCCTTACTGTACCTTAGGAAGAATGCTATGGATCTAATAGACTAACATGGCAACATAAAGAAATGCTACATCAATTTTCTTGCAAGATCATAAGTTTACCAAGGAGGTTTCTTCAGACAGGTATTTGATTGTTAGTTATCCTCCTGGGGTGGTTGGGATTTAGCAGTTAAGGTGTAAAAGCATGTAAGAGCTAATGAACATCCTGTTTCATATTTTACCATATTTACACAGTAACCAGTAAATGCTTGGTTTCCAGTAATATAAATATGTCCCATTTTGGTTTAGCTAGTATTTCGGTTTAAATCAAAATTACTATCATGATTTTGAGATTTGATATAGCCAGTATTTCTAACTTAGCCTTCTTGCTAATCACAAACTTTCTTTTATCTAAAAAAATAAATAAATACATTGTGACCTTAAAAATGAGTGAAAAATGTAAACAAACATCCCTACAATCAACTTTCATTAAAAAAAAAACTAACAAAATAAACGGAAGAAAGTGCAACTTGTGCAAGTGATTGCATGAATGGTATTGAATGAGTAAAGGAAATTCCTCAAGCTACTTCTAGTGATACATCAAATTTCAGTGGTGTGACACTGACAGGACAACATACAACTGAATGCAAACTCAAGTCTGCATGGCCTGAAGTGTGGACTGCTGAGATGTGAGAAGATAAGAAAAAGGTTTACCTGTGGCTTGTGAGAGATTCCGGAAAAAATTGGATGTGCAGCATGTTCTAGTGTGATCTAGCTCATTTAAATCACAAGGTGCTAGTTTTTCCAAAGAATGGAGTTCAGTTTCAATTTTTTTCAACTGCAGCACATGATCAGCACAACTAACATCCTTGAGAAAAGAAATTCTACTTCATTCAAAGATGCAGTCACACAACAATGCTGTAAAAAATCTTCAAAGTACAAGGGAACAACAACTTCAAACTATTGTGGATTGTTTAAATAAATCTGAAGTAGAGGCTACCTGCAAAATGTTTAGAGCTGCATATTATATAGTCAAAAATGATAAACCATATTCTGACTATTTTGAACTGTTGCAGTTGCAAGAATTAAATGGCACAGAAATTCCACAAGTTTTGTTTTTGCATTTTAGTGCTACTAATATAATTGACCATGTTGCACAAGAAATGGAATCGAGAGTTTGCAAATGCATCCTCGAAATAAAAGGAAAATAGCTATTCTGATAGATGAGTCCACCACTCTTAGTAGCAAAACTACTTTGATAGTCTATTCAAAATGTGAAATGGACAAGTCAAATGATCCACATTTTATTTTTTGATTTGGTAGAACTGCCTGATAAAATGGCGAAAACAATAAGTGAACACTTACTTACTTCTCTAGATATGCATGGGTTTGATTATAATTATTTTTAAAACAATCTTGTTGCTTTTACCAGTGATGGCAACAGCATAATGCTGGAGAAAAAATTTGGTGTGGCTCAATGGACATTGAAGAAATACCCTAATATTACAGTATGGCATTGCTTAAATCATTGCTTGGAATTGTCAGTTGGAGATGCAATTTCTGAAGTACATGGTGTTAATAATTTTCGTTCGTTTATGGACAAACTGTACTCTTTATACAGTCAATCTCCTAAGATCCAAAGAGAAATTCAACAGTGTGCAGCAAAGCTTGATGAAGAGATGAAAAAATTGGATGTGTGTTGGGAACTAGATGGGTTTGCAAGTTCGTTCACATTGTGTCAGAAACATAAAAGGCAGAAAAACATGAAGGAATCCCATAATATGTATTAACTGATTAATGGGACCCTTGGGTGTCAAGTGGCTAGGGCACGACAGACCATAGTGGTAGGTTGACTTTATCCAACACCTAGCAGTATCTGGTATTGTACATCAGTTCCATGGTAAGCAGAGGATCACCTACTTCTTCACCTCTAAACGGGAATTGGTAAGGAAGATGAGTTTCTGTACCAAATTCTATCTCCACTTGCACACATTTCCAACCCAACCAACACCTGATCCACCAGAAACTGACATGCAGTGGATGGTAGGAAAGTGGAAATCCCCAGAAGGATAACATCTCCAGTCCAAAATCTGGTGGTATTGAATTTGGTTCTTCCAGTCTACTGTTAAAGGAGGATACCCAATCATACACAAGTGGGAATACATGTGCTATGTCCAGCTACAACCAACACCAGATCCACTGGAAACTACATCCAGCAGACAGTAGGAAAAGGGACTGCATATCTGGGGTGCATCTCCAGTCCGAAACCTGGCAGCATTGAGTATTTTTCATCCATTTTTTATCCATGGATAAAACAAAATGGTTACAGGAACCACAAAAGGGAGCAGTGCGAATAAGATACCATTAGAGGGCTTGGACCAGGCACAGGAGGTGGTCAGGATAAGAATGGTCATAAATGTGGGTAATGAAATGGGAAAAAAGTGGAATTACTCTCCCTAGCAGCAGACATATTGGGCAAAAACAAACAGTCAGGGAAGAGGAGAACATAGAAACTGTGACACAGCACACAACAAGCATCAATCACAAATATCTCAGATTGCTGCTGGTAACAAACCAATAATATGAGGAATAGGGATTTTAATACAGGGAACAAAAAGACAAAAGTTCAAACAGAGGAAGAGTGAGAGCATGAAGGACAACATTGAGATTCCAATCCAGGAGAGACACAGGGCAGGGAGGACAGTAAATGGAAAATGAACAAAATAACAAAGAAAACATGGGAGAGTGGAAGACAGAGGAGAATGCAATACATCTGAATGTGCAAGATAATGCAGCTGGATAGCCAGCAATCAAGGAAACTGAAGTCCCCTATCAAAGAGACAAATGAAAAATGCCATCAGCTGTGATAAGGAAGGTTGTGAAGGATGATATTCCCAGCAGAGTGACCAGCAGTGGAAAGTATACCATTTATGCTGAGAAACAGCCAAGGAGGAAGGACATACAGAATGGGTAATTAATGAGGCAGCATGTCTGGAAAATTTGGACTGCCTTCTGAGGGACTGGACAAAAGCCACACATGAAGCTGGAGGGCAGGAATGGAGGGATGACTCATGCCTGATTGAGGTTGACAAAGGAGTGTTGGAGACAATGGCAAAGGAAGAGGAGATGACACCAAAAGCCTGTACAGAAGTGGAAACCATGTTTGAGCAGGCCAAAATGGAACCACTAGGAGTACATGACACAGAGTGGTCTGAAGCAAAGAAAGGTCCCTGGGAAGAAGATGAACAGGAGGATATGAACATAGGTAATATCCATTCCAGTTTTGACTGAGAGCATCTACAGCTTCTGTCAAAGGATGAGGAATGGGAGACCAAAAATGTGCATTGAGATGTGTGGCAAAAGCATCGACATCAGAAATACCCCAATGAGCACACAACTCCCTAAACACCTGTAGAAATAATGAACACTTTGTCGGAAGAATCTTGTTGGGCCGAGATAATCAGGGCATACAGAATATGACATGCTAACAATCTCATGTGATGACTATGGGCCCAGTAGAGGAGATTCAACATTCGGAAACAAAGATTTTGTAACCAGGTATCCCCCTAACTGCTGATATAAAACATTACCATGGAATTGCTGGAGTGGACCATCATTGAATGCCCCCGAAAATTGGACAAGAAGTGAACCATCAGTACCTCCAAGACATTGATATGTAGGGATGAATTGGCCAGTGTCCAACAACCCAAAACCTCTTTAAAATTGAGATATGAACCCAAACCTGAAAGGGAAGAATCCTTAAAAAGTTGACAATCTAGTCGAGAAGGTGGAAGAGGAACTCTGATGGTATTATTGGTCTAATCCAATCTCCAAGCGAAGTTGGCCTATAGGTGGGGAGGCAGGGTAATAGGAGCATCTAAGGGATCTCGAGTGAGACTGCATTGGTCAAGTAACACCCAGTGAAGGTGACACATGTGGGTGCAACCAAGGGGAATGAGGGCTATGAGAGAAACCCACATCCCCAAAAGAGATAGGATCTCTCGTGCAGTAGGAGAAGGAATTGAAAAACACACCCACATGAATCAGATATTGTGGGGGTGTGAGACACGACTTCTCCACTATGACGAGTCAACCCACTCTAGCAGCCTCTCAAAGAAGAAACAGAGTATAAACAGCAGATTCGACCTGAGAGGAAGCCAAAAGAAGCCAGTTGTCCATATAATGGTGAAAACAAAGGCCTATGGCATGAAACAGTCGTGTGAATGACCTAACTACTTGGCAGAAGGCATAAGAAGCCAAGGCCAAGCCAAATGGTATAGCCTGAATCTGATAAATATGCCCCTGATAAACAAAACAGAGGAAATGTCAAGATGTCTGGGAAATGGGAATGTGAAATTTGTGGAATACAAATACTAAGTATATTAAATATGTGAAGGTTTTTTTTAAGAAGTACATCTTTATTTTATAACCTATATATGTATAGTATGGAGAAAACAGCAGAGCAAAAATGTTATGAGAAAGCGTGGGAAGTAACTATAGAACCGCAATACCAGATAGGGAAGATGCAGGCTGAGGCCCATAACGGAAGTAGCCCTCAACATTACAGTTGTGACCTCCAAGGGCAAGAATTTATAGCTTGCTGACGTGATATGTTGAGAAAACTCAAATAGTTAGAGAAAACACACAACAAAATCAGCCAATGTAAAAAAAAAACAGTTAATGGACTGGTATTGGAAGACAATGGTGAGATACTGATAGTGAAGAGTCTGGTGTTACAAGGTTTGTATCTATACACCTGAAGTTAATTATCTTGGATTATTTTGCCTAAGATATTAGATAAGGGACAGAAATAAGTACTGTAAGTGAATTTTGGTTACAGTCAGATGGAATAGTGCACTTGTTGCTGGAAGATCCAGCTTGTACCAATCAAGTTATAAGAACTACTTTTGAATGTAGATCTGCTAAACTTGGCTGGAGACACTGTTATAAATATACATATTGTTTACCCTAATAAAATGAAGCATTTCCGACTAGTATAACAGTACTTAAATGGCTTCTACATATCTGCAATGCTTCAATGGCTTCAAAGAGCTTATGTTAGTAGGGAAGAAGAATTTATAAAATTCTAGAGGGTGGAAATCTTGACTTTCAAATATCAACTTAAAAATAGTCTTACAACCTTTGCAGGAGTTTGTTTAGTAGCTGTGCATAGATTTTGGCACACTATACCTAGCCACTTTTGCTGTAGACTTTGGTGCTTGAATGGCTTCAAAGAGAAACTTGGTCAGTAGTGATGAAAAACTGATAAAATCATTCCTTCACTTTCAAGAACCAACATAGAATTCATCTTATGACCTGCACAAGAGTTTCTTTAGTCAAATTGCATATGAGTGTATGTAGATTTAAAGTAAAACCTTAGTCAAAGAAGAGGGTTCCTTTTGTTCTAGTTATCTATTGTTTTGAATTATTCCTTTGTTGTATCACATGTACTTTCTCATAGGAAAGACTGTTGTAAAATTCAAAACATATGATGTAAAGATGGACAGTGTTCTTTTATACTGGCAGGTCAGGTGATCTATTATTTTATAACTGGAATAACAAATAGTAACATTGGTATTACACATTCGCTGTGTATATGGTGCTAAGGTTTCTCGATTTGGGACAGTTTTTAAAGATTTTCACATATTTTCATCAACTTTTAACCTCCAGTGAAAGCATTCTCTTTTGTTCACATACTCATTGTTTTTATTGTGTTTATAATGAAAAAAGGTGGTTCTGTTGTGTTTTACATTATGCACAAATTCTTTACTTGTTCTAAACTCCATCAAAACTGAAGGTAATTGAATTTAATTCTGCAATACATTATTTGTTGAACCTCAAGGGAAATCAGAAAATGTGAGAATACCACAAAATGTGATGTACTAATCAAAAATTAATCGTGTAGAGTTTAGTTCAAAGATAACTGTGTACCATTGCAGCCACAGGAAATATTTTGTAGGATTTTAATGATAATGTTACCTTGTAACATTTTAACACACAAGTAACATTCTATTAAAAATGTAACCATGTATCATTCTATTTTAAAAGCAAGGTAAATATGTAGATTTCTAAGTATATGTCAGATTCAGATTATAATGAAACATTTTTTATTAATCAAGATAATTGTCAAAAAAATCAACACACAGAATTTTAGATACTTGACACTTATTATTACAAGTGTAATATAACTTCTACACTCTTGATGATCTAATTTATTTCAATCCTTTTTTATGGGAATATAATATTCTTTATCAGAATTCCACTACACAAGGTTATTGATTCTAGATTAAAGCTCATGCTGTTTTTTATATGTGTTTCAGTGCAAAGCTATACAATAGGCTATCTTTGCTGTGTCCACTTCTGATATGGAACCCCATTTTAGAACGTTATAAGCTCTCAGTTATACCGCTAAGCTCCCGGGGGATAAATTCACACTGACTGTCAAAATATCAACAACTCTTGGATGTTAAATGCATGATTATTTTGCAATTTTACTTAAAAACTGATTTTGGAATAACGTCATACTGATACAAGAATATGTTTCTATTGTGTTATAGTGGTATGGATTTATTGACTGTTGCTAACGGACTATATTTGAAAACTACACAAGTGCTATGATTAGGTATGAACCAATATCAACTTTTGTTTTTTGTTTGAAACTCATTTAAGTATGGTACTTTGGGCCATTTGGAAGGGAGGCAGAAGGGCCAGTTGGCCTGGGTCTCAAGCTCAACAAGGGCCTCAAATTTGCACACTTGTTATTTTTTTGCATTTGTTAAGTTTCGCTACTTGTTTTTATGTTCCTCCCAATCAGACCAAAATGTGACACACACTCTCGTTTAAAGCTGCAAATTATATATACAAATTAAATATTCAAATTATGTTTCACTTTTCTTTTGGATTAATGATTGTCTTATTTTGTTTTCATGTGTCATAATTTATTATTATTATTATAGCCAAGGACCTCCAAAGATAGAAGTGGCGCGGGCCTCTCTGAACCTCTGAGAGAGCCTGATGGTATTTTCACATTTTTAATGCTATATTGATAGATAGTTTAATAAATTAACATGTATTTTGACATACTATATGAATTCATTATCTTGGTCTGATATTCTTTACACATTATTAATTATACCTTAATGCAATCAAACGACTTAAATAAGAAACACTGGGCACCAAAAAATTCCAAAGTTTCGTTATAAGCATAAGTTATAGACTATTTTAATACATAAAGACAATAAAAGAACTCTCACTTTTTATTCTCTGCTACAATGTGTATAATATCTTATGAATTTCCTAGCTCATTTACTCTTGTATGGCCTTAGTTCACATTTGGAAAATATTACTTGCTTTTCTATTCACACAGAATAGAAACTGAACACTTAGAGATTCTAAAACTGCAACATTTATGCCTTAGTTCACATTTGGAAAATATTACTTGCTTTTCTATTCACACAGAATAGAAACTGAACACTTAGAGATTCTAAAACTGCAACATTTATGCCCTCAAGAATCTCCAACAACAAAAAACAATACTTATATTGGGTCTGAATCTAAGTAAAAAATTGAAAAAATGTTTTTAATACACTTTAATATACTTTAAATATATATAGATAGATAGATATAGAAACTATGAAATGATCAATACATTTATGAAAATTGTATGGGTGCTAAAAGCTTCTTAATCAGTCTTTTTTTTTTAATCAGACCAGACTACAAATCAGAAAACCTTTTAATAGACATACATTTCAGTTATATGTTATATTTTACTTTTAGAACAAAAGCACACACAAACCTCATGTGTGCTGCCATCTTGTGTAGGTGTTATAAATAAAATATTGAGCACAAACTTCTAAATCTTTGTTTCTGTTATTTATAAAGTAATTGATGAATTTCGTTTTATTTATAAGCTAAAAATACTATCAAATGTGTTTACTAAAGACACAAATAAAGTATTACAAGTAATCTGTTGGACACGAGCTGTTCATTTTTGATTAAGAAAATGACATTTTTATCACTATTACAATTTTCTGTTTAGGTGAAATTAACGAAAAATATGCAGGCCTTGAAACTGCAAAGGTTTATTAAAATGAACTATTAAATCTGACTAAATCTGTTTATATTAAGTTTTGAATATAGGTTGCATTGAATGAAAATGACTGTATCCTCCAATGTAAATTTCCAAATAGTTGACAATTCCTACACACTGGCATAATTCTTTGCCTTGAAACTCAGGGTTAAATTCCTCAGAGAATAGTGAGTGGACTTTATTGGGCTACCCAAAGTGGAGATTAAAAAGCAAAATTATAATCTTCCAAAAACTGCTATTTAAGACAAATGACAGTGCAAATCAGACATGAAAAAATGGTGTTTCCTGAAAAATACTATACAAACAGAAAATCTCTTGTGGTACATTGTCACAAGGTAAGAAAATGACAACTTTCCCCATTTTTAATGTGCCATTATTTATTATTTTTTAAAGAGCACCAAACTTGTCAGGTTTCTCAAACTATTATGTGCAAAATGAGTTTAATAAATTTTGTTATGGCTTGGAGTTCATTCAGCTACATAATTGTGTTCCAATTTCGGTTATCTGTTAACTGTTTTCTAATCAACTACGAACCATTTTATAAATTGATAAAATGGAACCCGATTTAAAAAAAAATAACTTATTAGATTTGATGAAAGTTTCAGAACTTTGTTCCTCTATACAGGATGTATCTTGTAATGAATATCTAACAACACTAGTAACTGAACGGGTTGAAGAATTGCTTACAAATACATGTGAATAAGAAAATTCACTTTTGGTGATTGATTTCTTCATTTCATTCTTCTTTGATATTTGATATATGGTTTATTTGTGGCATCAGAAGCGGGGGTGTCCGGTCCCCCAATTTTCAACCTGTTCCAGTAAAAATGCATCAGAATTAGAAAAATTACTCTCAGGAAGAGTAGGAGAAAGCATAAAATTTAATCCAGAGCCCAAGAGCTTTCAGGAACCTAGGTAAAGCCCTGGATCCAAGCCGTAATGGGTGTGTCTGTGATGCACACTCCCTCGCTTCGCTAGGTCAAATAAACCTTGGGCTCCCCCAGAGCCGGACTAAGGTTTAGTGGGGCCCTAGGCCCAGGTAATAGTTTGGAATAATGATAATAATAACTCACTCTTGCTTCTGTTCTGTTAGTTTTACGAACCATAATTTTTTTACTTGGGTAGCAGGCGGGGCACCTGTATGGTCAAGGTCCTAGGTGGCCTATGCGTTAATCTGGTACTGGACTCCCCCACATTTACTTTGCTTCCTACACCTCTGTTTATTTACTAACTTCACTTAGTCTTAAAAATTGTATGCAAATTTCAAAGACTGGAACTCATATTCATGCATGAATATGAGTTCCCATCTTTTATGAGAAAACCAAGCAAAGAAAAGAACAACTGTCATACCTACATCTATTTACAATTTTGGCTAATGAACATAATATTGAACACTACTGTGTTAGAAGAAACATCCCTGAAGACAAAAGTTATAATTTCTGATCCAAGTTTCCGGAAAATGTTATTATTTATTGGGGTAAAAATCACAGCCAACCTCTTACATTTATTATGGTAATTTCAATTGGAAGAGGCTTCTAAGCATAATTTTATGCTATATCAACTACGTAAATTAATTCACACACAATTTCTTATTATATCGAATCTGCGGCCATTTGATAAATATGTTGAGCTTGTTTATCTCTCTAGTTGTTCTTGTTGTTTGAAGTTAAGCACAAAGCTACACATTAGGCTATATGTGCTCTGCCCACCATGAGTATCGAAACCCGGTTTCTAGAGTTGTAAGTCCGCAGACTTACCGCTGTGCCACTGTAGGAGGGGGGGGGGCTACATCTCTGGCATTACAGAACTAGTGTCAAAGGATGTAGCCAGTACTACAAGTGCGGGTGGCTGGGTCTTTTTCCAAAAAATATGTGGATCTTCTACGTAAAAAATTTAAATGATTTACATGAAAGACAAGTTTATTTTAAAAAAATAAGAAGTTAGGGACCTTTTATATTTTTTAGAATATTTAGATGGTCTGTACTTTTCCTACAGCTGAAATCTATCTCTTCAAGTGAAAAGCCAACCCGTAAACCATGTGGTGCCATTTCAAGTGCAATTTTCTTTTATTTTTAACATTCACATACTACTAAGTTTTCCATTCTTTTCCGGTGCTGCTTCAATTCATTTTAAACTCGTAGATAAACTTCTATTTGTTGTATGACATCGTGTGTCTCTTACTGTCACTTTCCGTTTTGTGGTTCAGGCTCATCTACGTAATATTACATAAATTAGAAACACTATACCGTCACATTTGATGTTTACTTACCCATGATCCAATGGCCGTCCATCAGGCATGGTATGAGGCATGTTTTGAGCAGGCATTCCAGGGGGGTGGGGGACAACCCCAGATCCAGGATGATGGGGAGGCATTGGTCCTGGCATGGGTCCCGTTGGGCACGGGGGGCCGGGATGGGGACCGGGATTATTTGGTCCAGTTACAACGGACGTGTAGGGTGGATGTCCATAAGCTGGACCGCTTGGATGCACAGAATGAGGTGGAACGCTATGAGGGGGTCCTGGAACCCCCGAAGGTACTGCTGGCCCCCCGGGTCCCGTGTGTGGATGGGGATGGGGGTGAGGGGGGCCTTTCCAACCTCCCTCGTCCAGTGTTATAGCAGCCGTCACTACTAATCAGTCCGTAGCGTGGCGCTGATGTAAAGCATGTGGTACACTCCAGACATGAACACTGGCACCACGGAGATAGGTAAAAACCTAAAAAAAATACAGTGTAATTAGAACAATATTAGAAAGTTATTATTTCATAATGTCTCAGATTTCTTTGGTAATTCACAACATTCAACCTTTTAAAATAGATAGAATCTACATTATTTGATTAATATTTATACAATGGAAACCTAAAAAACATATTGAAAGTGAAACGATGGTAAATTACAAAAATAACCGAAGTACGCGATACTAAAAGTCTTTACTGCTTGGATTAGACAGTACGGACAATCTGATGAAAAAAATTGATAGAGAATTCTGAAGTCTATCTGTCCTTTTGTCACCTTTAACAACTGCAGGGTTGAAATGTATATTGCTAAATTATTTGATTAATATTTATACAGTGGAAACCTAAAAAACATATCGAAAGTGAAACGATAGTAAATTACAAAAATAACCGAAGTACGCTATACTAAAAGTCTTTACTGCTTGGATTAGACAGTACGGACAATCTGATGAAAAAATTGATAGAGAATTCTGAAGTCTATCTGTCATTTTGTCACCTTTAACAACTGTAGGGCTGAAATGTATATTGCTAAGTGTCATCTGTGTTTAATTTTTGTTATATACACCAGACTTACGGAGAAACAAAACAAATCAGTATTAGTTTTGACCTAAGATTGCCTATTTTTTGTATGGGCAGCTTTTCTGCTAAAAAAGTGGGTTTTGTTTTTTACTTTCAAATGTGCTCGAAAAGAAATGATTATAACGTAAGGTTGATACACGGATGGTTTTACTTTAAAAACTTTATTTATCACACTACTTGGATGAGACTTTCAACGAGTCTTTTCGGTTTTGTTAAATAAAGTGCGTGAACCTTGTATGCATTTCTGTTTGATTTTGTTAAATAATGTGTGTTTAACAGACATGGGGTATCCGTATTCCAATGCATTCGAATACAGTTTTGTGAGTAATCGTATTCACTGAATGATTTAGCGAATTGTAAAAGTAAATGTCAACTTTTGTACTCATCAAACTTCTACACTGTCATTATTATTATATCTGCAGCACGTTAATTTTTTTTTTTCAGTTCAAACTTCGTTAAATCAGGTCAATACTCTCCAACTGCCTTAAAGTTATTGTATTACATGTTTATTAATCCAGTCAAGTCACTTGAGAGAATTTGAGATGGCTACTGAACTGCCTTCAGTGGTACATGAACATTTCATACTTCCTACTGCTAGATCTGGTCACATCAAGGAAAAATGTAAATGTTGTGAGTGGCCTATTCATACTTCAAGAAAAAACATTTTTAACCTGCTGACACATCTGAAGGTAAACTATTTTATTATTTTTGTTAATATGAACTATATTTTATGTAAACTGTATAATATAATGTAGATAAACTAAATTTCTCATGTGTGTTAAATTATATATTTTTATATTTATTTAGTATCATATGTTTTTATTATAAACTATATTCTACATTATATAACTGAGATATTTATTACGATATAATTTTTATATTTATTATTACAAACTATATTCTGTAGTTAAACAAAATTTGTTATGTTTTGAACTATATTCATCATTTTTATTTTTTAGCATATG
>NW_013668283.1:45005-58874 GCF_000517525.1 Limulus polyphemus
TTTTTATATAAACCATATTGTATATTATATAACTGAGATATGATTTTGTATCTCCAACGCAATCATGAGGCAGAGCTATAGAAGTCTACATCTGGCTCTAGTACTTCCGCCCAGGTGCAGCAGTCTACAATATCAATGTACTGTACAGAATCAACTAAATATAAGTCTACACACCCTCGTTAGAACCACATCACTAACAAACTCATCAATTTTATTGCCGGTATACTGTAAACATTCTCAGTGGTGGAGTCAAAAGATTTTCAAGATCTAATGGCAGCCACAGATTCTTGGTATATTCTTCCCAGTCGCAAGTATCTGTCCACAATGTTGATTGGGAGCAGGTTTGATGAAGTTCAACAAAAAGTCATCTCTCTATTTGCAATTTGTACCCAACATCAATGTCACTGTGGATATCTGAAGTAGGATACAAATGTGCAGCTTTCTTGGAGCTAGTGGTCATTTTATACTTGACTTTAAAATGCAAAAAGTCACGCTGGCATGTCAGCGTTTCAAGAGACGTCATACATCTGATAACACTGCAGCTCAATATGATGCAATAATAAACCTCTTTAACCTCAACATCAAGGTGTCATATATAACATCTGATAACACATCTAACATGATCCTGGCTTTCTGCTTGCCTGAATTTGAACCACAAAAACTACCTAGTGTGAGAGATGGTGTTAGCTCATCTACAGATAATGGCTCAGATGATGAACTTTTGGATGAATCTAAGTCAGCAGACAGTTTATCTGAATTTCTTCCTGAACATGACCCCTGATTTTCCCACACGATACACATTGTGGTCAGGGATGGCATGAAAAAAGCTGGACCATTGCTGATAGTCATTTTCAAAGCATCAGCCATTGTGTCCTACATTCGAAAATCAATGCAAGCATCTGATCTACTTGAGGTAGAAGCCAGAGTTCAGTAGGTAACACCAACATAATGGAACTCAGAAATTCAGATGATTAAGTTTTTATTGAAGATTCTCCAGGAGAAGTTGTATAGTCTAGATACTAGTACATTGGAACTTACTTTTCATGATCGAACTGTGCTTGCAGATTTTGTGACAATACTGACACCTTTAGAAGAGGCAACAGATTTCACCCAGGGTCAGAACATTGTTATCTCAAGTTATGTAGTGCCATGTGTTTATGGGATGATGACTAAGACTGACAGCATGCAGTTCAGATATAATTTCAATCTTGTCTGCACTGAAGAAATCTGTTCATGCCTGGCTGACTCAGTATGAATAACGAAATGTCTTCTGCTTGGCTGAGGCATTGGATCCCAGATTTAAAATTAACTGGTGTTTCACTAGACCTGTGGTCTATAAATCCAGTCAAATGCTCGTGCAGCAAGAAGTCAAGAAAGTTTTCTCAACAAATAATTCTACAGCCATGGAACCAAGTAACCAGCCACCTCATCTTCAGAGGATACAGAGATAAACACCTACCTTGATGGTCCTAGTTTTCCTGAATAAAGAAACCCTTTAGATTATTGGAAGATTCATGAAAAAAACCTTTCCTACCCTATCTCTACTAGCCAAATGCTACCTGAGTATTTCAGCATCCTCTGCCTCCATTGAGCATTTGTTTAGCATCCGAGGCAAAACCCTCAGACCTGATCACTACTGCCTCACTGACAAGACATTTCAGAGACTGATGTTCATAAAGAACAATGGAAAGTTATAATACTTATAAGTGTCCTCCTTTAAAACTATATATATATATTGTTCTAGAACTTTGTTATTACATTTTGAAAAATAAAAGTATTGAAATGTTATTATTTGTCCAAATTGTTTGTTCCAATACTGTTTTAGTATTCGTATTCATAAAAATATGAAAGATGAAGTATTCATATTTGTATTTGATTACTGATCTCCAGTATTTGCCCCATACCTGCTATGTGAACCTTGTACGCATTTATGTTAGATTTTGTTCAATAATATGTGTTATCTTTGTAAATAAGTAGTTAGGGGGCCTGTTGGGCACCCAAAAGATACTGTCACCTAGGGGTTACACAACTGTTGCATAAGAGAGAAAGGAAGTTGCCTGAGGGTTACATAACTGTTACATAATAGACACCAAAGGGCTCTGCTGTCTAAGGGAGGTATGACATCAAAGTTCCACAAAGTGGAACCAGAGAGTGCAGAGTGATGAGAGTGCATATAGTCTGTTAGCAAACCACTAGAATGTAATGTAGATCAATAGATATCAACTTTATAGTAAGGATCAAAGTCTTGAAATTAATAATTTAATCTAACTTACATAAATTTTTGCTTACAATTATTAACACTAAAACGTTTTTAATCCCAATTACAGTTTTGCTTTATAAGTAAAATATTAAATATGTTTTACAAAGGTGGACGGTGGTTCTACAGGCAGATAATGTTTGTATAGGTGGATGGTGCTTCTATAAACGGATAATTCAATAGGATGATGAACTCATCGTAGAGTGTCTCAACACGTCACCAACGTCTATATTTTATAGTAAAACTATTATTTTTATTCATTATATTTCTATGTATTGTGTATAACAATAAATGGGTTATTCAGAAAATATTTCATAGGATAATGTTACTACAGGTGGATGATGCTACTAAGAACAATGTTACCATAGTTCATGGGATGAATGATTAAGTAATAGCATTTTACTTTAGTATTTTAGTATACTGTCAAATATCAGTCCTGAAAAGAATGGATTTTTTGGGAAAACATCTCTAAATATCATGCAATAATTTAATATACAATCTTACTCTCTCACTTTATACACGTTACACTAGTTTGGCTTTATGGCTTAAATAGCATGAATTATCTTTTCACTTAAAAATCATACAAATCATTAGTTACAAATCAGTGTTCAGATATAGTATACACAAAAAGCCGATTCTTTCACATTTTATAAATACATCACATTTACTGTTTGTCATTACAGAATACACTTTACATACAAAACAAGTTGTATGTCACTGAACTTAACACTCAATAAAAAACGAATTTATCTATTCTTCCACTTTACGTAATGATACACAAAGCATGACATTCTCAAGATATGAGGGTACATTAGGAAGATATTTTCTGTTTTCGATCTAGACCTCACTTATTTGTAGTTTAGATTTCCTATTTTTTTACAAATATAACTCACTAAGATCTAAATATAGTCTATCTTCTTCAGGGTGTAACTGTTTAGGCACATACAGAAATATTACTATCATCCATCTTACAATTTAGGTTCTGTTCTTCGAGTTTATCTGAAGGGCAAATTCCATTGACAGCTCGATACCCTGTGATATTTAGGAATAACACAACATGAAACATATATGAATCTATATATATGGGGCTAATGTCCATCTGTCCGCAATACTCCTTTCAAAGTTTCATTACAGTTGGATCGCTTATAAAAAGTGTATTTAGTGCAGGTGTCCACATTTTTTACGAAATAAGTCAAAATAGCTTTATATAGCACCAAAGTGTAAAATGTTATAAAATAGACCCTTGCTAAAAGTTAAAAATAATAGGACCTTATTTTATAAAATTTTTCCTAAATCTTATCCATAATGGAGAAATGTTACTTTTTTACTTATTAATAATGTACATTAATTTTGTACATTTACTATTATCAATGAAATTAATTTTTTAATAAAACATCTAAAATTGTGGTAAAGTGAGTTTAATGCAGAATTTAAAAGAAAGTCTTCCTAGTGGAGAATCATTGTGATATTTCGGAAGAAAAGTGACTTTTTCTGCTTGAGAATCCGAGTAGTACGCTATGAATTGGATTGTTCTGTGATGAAAGGAATCACAAGTCCTTCTTATGGAGTTCGTTGCATATAAATTTGCAGGAATTTTGCAGTAATTCGATTTTCGTAAGTTACACAAGTATTTTTTTACTTCGGTATGCGTATAAAGTGATGAAAAACATCAAAAATCACGATGCCAAAAATTGCCAAAGGGGAAAGTGACTTATCACAGAGAAAGTCTGAAACTTTGAGAAAGAAAATGAAATGTTGGGATGCAAGTTACAGCAAGAAAGAGATAGGCTTGCTCACCAAGTTATATAGCAGGATCTGGTGAGAAGAAGTCAGGAAAAAACCTGAAGTCAGAAGCAATTTTGTAACAGAGAAGCACAATGTTCAGCTCACCAATATCCTGACCAAACAGCTAGTTATAGAATATTGGATTGCCAAGATTAAATTAACTTTCATACAAGTCTAGTGCATTTCAGTTAGCATACAATTCTTGTATACTTTCTACTCAGTTAGCTCTTTTTACTGACCAATGTTCATTACTCATATGGCTGTCAATGACCACAACTTAAGTATCAACCTGTTCTTTTGTAATGCAATATTTGAATGTAATGAAAATAACTAAAATATTTCATCTGATATATAACAACACAGAACACTGAGTGTAACTGTAAAAATTAGATTTTTCTCGCATAGATATTGAGAATTTGTTACAGAATGTGTTACATACTATTAAGATTGAATGGTATAGTGTATTATAATGTCTTATTTGTCAACAAATATTTAATATATGTGTTTGAAAGTGACATGACTTTAGTCTTGTACATATCATTACAAACTAGAAATAATATATTTTACCAAAAAGGCATATGCCTGCATGTTAAAAATTTTTCTAATTCCAGACCTTTCAATGTTATTGACCTTTTAGTCTGCCAGTTTTAAGAGGGGACTGGTTATTTGGCTATGCGATGACCTCTTCTGCCCTTTGTATTTCCTAAAATCAAAGTTTATCGAGCTTGTCAGTGGACTGTAAGTTGTAGTATTAGGTGAATATCTCAACTGGGAATATCTCAATAGGATTGAAAGAGTGACCTATCTATTTTAAACATTCGTTTTTTGAGATGGAAATCATATTACTTATCAAGTCTATATATATATATACATACAGTTTCAAACCAGCAAGAAACCAGCTCTAGACAAAGATTTGTGAAAACATCTATAGAAAGGTAAGAATAGTAATAGTTAAACATAACTATTTACTTAGACCTTTTAAAGTTAGCTGAACAAATCAACTTATAAAGCTAAACATGAAATTATTGAATATTTTTAGATATTTAAATAAGTGCCCTTCTCAGGGCGAATAGCTGTTTTATACATTATATTAATTATAGAAATGAAATAGCAAAAAGTATTTTACATCTAAGTGGATTGTGTTACTATGGTTCTATAGGCGGATGGTGTTTCTATAAACGGATGGTTTAATAGGATGATGAGCTCATAGTAGGGTGTCTCAACGTGTCTTAACGTGCGATTACGTCATCAACATTGTAGTCAAGACTTAATTATATGTCCTATAAAGTTACAAGTAAAAACCATTATTTTAGCGAGACAACTATTATAACACTGTTACACATATGTTAGATTTTACCACATATACTATCATAATTTATCCATTATTTGAACGAGAAAAATATTATAGCATAACTTACTTTACATACTTTTATAATTCTCTGTCCTGAAAGGATTTTATCATACACAATGTATAGTTTTTATAAATATTGTTTGTTTATTTTGGAATTAAGCACAAAGCTACACAATGGGCTATCTGTGCTCTGCCCACCACGAGTATCGAAAACCCGGATTCTAGCGTTGTAAGTCCGCAGACATACCGCTGTGCCACTGGGGGGCTATAAATATTGAACGAGACAGTTAGTAAGGCCGATTGTGTTTTGAAGTATTGCTATTGTACGTATTCAACATACTTATTATAGTTTTCACTTCTGTATTTAATTTGCATGACATATATTTTTTTGCATTCCTAGCATTTTATTAACACCATCTGCCTTTGTTAAATACATAAATGGAAACTATAAACATAGGTTGAGATGAGTAGAAATCTGTATGCAGTCCAACGGAAGTATAGTAACACTGTCCGACAAAACCTTTTTAGTTGTATCCATTAACACTCAAACATTTTATAATGATGTTATTTCAATGCTGGAAAAAAAAAGGAGTGGACAGTATGAAACTTTAAGTCAAGATCTATATCAATAGTTTAATAAACTGAACCAACTAGTAGTTATTTTTCTTCAGGATATTGAGAATGTAGTTTTCCTTATGCTTTTTAGACATTTGTAATCTTAAATTCATGTTTGAAAGTTAAGATGATCACCTGTAGATAGGCTTTCGATGGTTCACTTATTTACCTCCTTCTACATTCAGTTGAGTTTAGTGCATCTCAAGAAAGTGAAATTCACTACTTTTAGTCTGAAAGCTTTGTAGAAGCTCTTCAAAAACTTCTGTTTTTCATTGAAAAACATAAGACATCGTAAAAAATTGTAGCACGCACGAGCGCGCGCGTTTATGACTTGGTTTAGTTCAAAGCCACACAATAGCTGAGTTCTGTCCACCGCGGAGAATCGAACTCCTGATTTTAGCGTTGAAAGTCCATAAACTTATCGCTGACCCACCGGGAGAATAAAAATAATAGCAAACTTGTACACTTTTCTGATTAAATAATTACATTGTTTGATGTTACTCTTTGTCACAAGATGGCAGTTTTGTCTCTAGTTGCTTTCTTGAAAGTTAAACTGCGTTATAACAATATCTTAAATGCTTGGCCGATGATACAAAAGCGTGATACAGACTGAATAAACAAACAATTAAACTCGAAGTTTCACGAACTACAAATTCTTTAGCCATTTATATTTTAAAGTTTTAATAAAATACGATTTGTTTGTTTCTTTTAGAGCAAACCACATTGGGCTATCTATTGTGCCCACCAAGGGGAATCGAGCCCGGATTTAAGTATTGTAAGTCCATAAACTTATCGCTGTCCCACAATAACATTTCTAAAAGGATATTCAGTACTAATATTTGCATATTCTAGGCTGTAATACATTATTTAGAATCTAAATCTTAAGTACTTTACCAATATTTTTTTTATCTGCTAAATATATTTCTGCATACATTAAATACTCATATAGAGATGACGAACACCAGTATTTGTCATAAAAATAAGAAACCCAAGAACCCGAGCGCTTTCGGAAGTTAAACCACCTTTCTTTAGGAGTGCTGTTCGGGTTGTGGGATTTCTTGTTTTGGAATTGTGTATTTATTAATTTATCCTACGTGATTTCTTAGATTCCTTAATATTTTGAAAGTATTTAGACATAAAACGGCAGTTATTTACAGTACAAAAATCATTCTGAAGAGTTTATAGGTTTCACTAATTTCTAAGTTAAAAGTAGCTGATGAAGTAACTTTGCTTTTTTAAGATAATTTCCTATTTTTTAAAAGCAGCAAACAATTTCATAGACGTTGCACACGATACATTTGAGATCGAAATATTCACCTTTCTGTGATTTTGAAACCATTTTGAAAAAAATATCATTGCACAAGATTTCAAAATTAATTTAGGTTACAAAAACATTTGGACTTTATAAAAAGCGTAAGGAAAAATAAATCAGTGACTTTACATAAGACATCGTAAACTGTTTATAATGGCTATAAGAAGCCGTGATTAATTGGGTTGTGTCTGGCCTAAGCAGGGACGATGACAAGAGCATTTTCTCCAATTAGGATTGCACCTCAGGCCTATAAACCATCGAGAATATGTCTCAGGTTCTTCTTGTTTTGTATTCTTTAATTAAATTTATTGACCGGTTTAGTTACAGAGCAATAGACTAGGAGCACAAAATCTGCGCATCTGTTGCGAATGTTGTGATGAGGATGAAAAGATGATTAATTAGTTGAAAGGCACAACAGGGAATATCTTCTCTTAATGTTTAAGTTGATGTAAATAACATAGAGAACAGCAAGTGAAATACTGACTGGGTTCAAAGCTCTCATTATCACACTAAGAAATATCAATCACTTATTAGGTCTTTAACAATTTCTAGGTGATGATACTGAGCATGACACAGAGGAATTGAGTAAGCGTTAAGCTGGTTTAGTGACTTTCCCTATTATAAACCACTGAGGCGAAAACTGTAGACTAAATAATTAGTTAAAACAGTTGACAGTCAAGTAAAAGCACGTATCAAAAAATAAAATGTTTGTGTTTAAGAGTAAAACTAAACAATGGGGTGTAATGTGCTCATCGTGGGTATCAAACCTCAATTTTTTAGCGTTATATAGCTTACCGCTGAGCCACTGGGGGTGGGGAGAAGAAAGAATAAACGTTTAACATTCCAGGGGGTATACTGTAAGAAATAACAGGGAACTCTGCTTCTGCGATATTTCATTCTAGAAATACTAAAAATATTAGTGAATAGCCACTGGAGTTGAATTTTGCTCATAATGGTTAACAACATTATGTATTTTCAATCTGCACGACACCTTAGTGACACAAGAGTGGAATGACCAGGTCAAAGGCCTCTAAGGTACAAGTACAGCCGTTCCTAACTTAGAACTGTTGACCAGAGGAAGGGCAACCGGTCAACAGTTTCTTCCGCCTTCGTGGCGACTCTTAACCGATCAGTGGGATTAATTGTCATACTTATAACACCCCACATATTTGACAGTGAATTCCCACTTCAGAGCACATATAGTTCGAAAATTGGACCTAAAGTCCATTGAAAAAGAGACAAAGGTGGTATATACTTACCCTTAAACTCCCAGACTCTAAATAACTGTTTAGTTTGCTTAGATTTAATTGGAATACTACTTATATTCAAACTAATTCTCTACAAAAGTTGAAATTATGAGAATGATAGTTACAAATTTACTTATATAAAATCATATAGCAAAAAATTAATTTATTTCGTAAAGATTAATTTCAGGAGCATCTAATGTCGGAATGTATATAGACGTGTTTAGTTTGTTTCAACCAATTACGACATTTTGTCACTAGAGGAAGCTTTTTCAGAGTAAATTTATAAATACATACACCTTTTTTTTACGATAAATATGTTGATAATCAAACGAGATAAAGGCGTGAAACTAGCTTAGCGTATCTTTCATACTTAAACTAGTTTCATTGGAAATTTTCAACCTAAGGTTGCACTTTACTTCATAATTTTGCTGCATTAGATACAATTTCTTTTTATCTAAACCGTTAGGCAAACTTCAAGTCAGCGGTGCATTTTCATCAAAGTTGTTACCACGAGCTGCACGAGGAGATTTTTCTTTCTCAGAGGAGTCTTAAAGAAATAAGAAAAAACTGCATGTTTACAGCTAGCCGGTGGATCAATATTCAAGTTTTGTATGCATAGACTAACGTCGTCAGCTCTCTTTAATCTTCTGGCACAAAGAAACCTGCTGACGTTATGGTCCCCTAATGTCACTGACTACAAGCCTTTGTTCACTGACAGACAATTCCGAGCCTAAATCATTCTTCTAGTTCATTGGTAGTCTGGTGGATTCATCTGAATTCTTCTAGTAAGATGATGCGAGGAGGAAATGAGCGTGAAATAAGGTTCTTTATCGACCGTCTTCACAAAAACATGCAAATCGAGGACCATCAACCAAGACTGAAATTACTACAGGGGGCAATTATGCAGTGTTTCATGCGGCGAAAGTTTTCGCTTACCGCCTGCTAGCAACTAAGACTTCTTTGAGTGTGACCCTTAGGAAATCAACCACTTCTTTTTAATAATGTTTTCTTCTTCCTTTTCCTTTCTTTAATGATACATTCTTATATATGTTTCATATAGATCAAGTATTATTTCTAATCAGTCAATGAGGTCTTCAGGAAAGCAAAAAGAAATGCAATGGTAAACATTTTCTTCCACGAACGAGTAAGTTTGTAAACTACCTTTGACTTCATCATACAAAAATGCAGTTATTAATAGTTCCGGAACATATAACATTTATACAGATATAAGTGACATATATATATATGTATATATTATATGAAATATTTATACAGATATAAATGACACACACACACACACATATATATGAAATATTTATACAAGATATAAATGACATATATATATATATATGTATATGAAATATCTATACACACATACACATATATATATATGTGTATATGCAATATTTATACACACATATATGTGTATCTGAAATATTTACACACACACACACATATATATATGAAATATTCATATATATACATATATATATATATATATATCGAAATAGGTTCTAAGGATGGGTAAACTTTACATTCAATTTATAAGTTAGTCCAGATAATCATTTACAATTGTTCTCAGATAAACATATGAATTGGGAATTGCAGTTTGAACGGCACCTTATGCACACGTGAGCTGGACTGCTAGATCAGAGAACCCCCCCCCCCCTGGTTCAAGTATAATCGTCCCCACACGTGAGCTGAACTGCCAAATCAGAAACCCTCCTAGTTCAAGTATAACCGTCCTTAATTTTGAGCTACTTACCAAAAGGAAGGCAGCCAGCTAACAACACTCGCCGCCACAAAGGTTTGGTTCGGTTCCTTGAACCAAATAACGGGACTGTCTGTAACTTTTATCTTAGGTAACGCTTAACTTACACTCACTATCAGGCCTGTAAGTACGTCAAACAGTTTCTAACTAGTTGAGTTTTAATTACAAAAAACAATAACAAAACAAAAACAAAATAGAAAGTTAAATACTGAGATATTGAGATCGAATTGTATTACACCATTGTTCGGGCATCCTTTTTATTAAGGATGTTTGTACGTCTGTTCATTTTATTTATATAACATAGAGAAAATATATATATTTTGTTCTCATCTTGGAGAAAATAACTGAAAGCAATTTTTCATAAATTCCAAAATTTAAGTATCAGTTTAAGCACCACAACAGCTAACATTTAAATACGTGACACCCCATGGTTTGGATGCGGCAGTGCTCAAAATTTAAGTTCCTAGCAATCACTTGAAACTAAATTTTACACACTTAGGTTCTAACAATTTGTTAGCTCTGACTAACAACCTTAGTTTAACCTCTCTGCAAGACAAATAAGACTGGTCATATGATCTGTTAGTGGATTCCTTGAGTCCTTTAAGGAGATTAATGTAATTATATTGTAGTCAGACTGTAAAACAAGGTTTTCAACGACTTCTAGCGTCGTTATCAAATACAGTTTCTTTCACCACTTGTCCGAAGAACCGCTGGTGATTTGACCAAGTTAAAAAAATGACTGGAGAAACTTTAAAATTGCTATAGACGTCAGACTGTATTACAGTTGACCGATTCCCTCCACAAAGGACAGGGTGTGAATTATCTTTAAGTGTGCCATTAGAAGCATCATTACAAAAACTGTTATATGGCAACCGAAAATTAGTCCAAGTACTGTTGGTTTCAAATGCAAAAGGAAGTCACGGCTTTAGTGCTACTTAGAGCGCAAACTGTAAGCAGTGAATGACTGAAATCATGTGTTGTGGTCTGATGAGTCGCATTTAATTCACTCTTTCCAGGCGATAATGCAACAATTTGCCATGCTCGTTTTGTTCGAAAATGATTCGAAAATCACGACAATAACGCCATTCATTTACTTTGGTATAATCACCGGATGGCTATCTGGCTGAGTAGTTTGGGATGAACATGAACATCATATAATGCTTTTCCAACATCTGTGAACCAAGTGCAGACCATACACCTGGGCGAATGGGCTATAATCCAACAAGATACCATTTAACTCCTTGTGAAGTCTATGTTAAGTCATAGTAAAGTTGGTTCAACTCGACACTGGATGATGCCCTAAAAAGTGGCCAATGAGTTATGTAAAACGTTAAATCAAATTTAGGCTACAACATCAGTGAAGATCTAAACAATTTTATTCCAAGATTTTGGGGGACTGTGGTGATTTAAAATAAGTACATTAATGCTATGGGTTTCAAAACAGGGCTGCTAATTTGTTAAAGAAAAACAATGCCAAGAATGTTAACAGTACATTACCCGAGTTAGCTTTGTTTTAAACACGTTAGTCTAGAACTTCACAGTAGATCTGACGTGAAGCCTGACGAAGGACCAGAATTGTCTCAAGTAATAAAATATAATAAGTTCGATGTTGCTTTCGTTACTTGTTTTATACGTGGGAGCTTCGAGAGTTACTCACAGCCTTGTCTAATGTTTGCTTATACATCTCACGTTCGTTTCCCTATTAATTACTTAATCATCTTTAATTTAAGTTTATCTTCCTTTGATATTTGCGAGACCAAAGTTAGAGGAAATCGTTAATTCTACAAATAACAACTATCGCATTGTAGAACAAGAATACGTCATCAAAGTAACAAGCTTTAAAGCATTGCAGGTATACAGATTTCCAAACTTCTTTAATCTAGTAACATGAGTCTCAACTACTTCTTAGTGTAGCTGATAATTCACAGCATTTAAACACAATAAGATGAAAAATACATAATACTTGTTTCATGTGTAAAACACAAACTTGCATTCGTCTATTGAAACTCATACTAACGAACGTCTTTTCCATGAAGTTTATGGGCATTTGACGTGAAGTACAACGTAGAGTTCTGGATGTATGGTATAGTAGCACGAGTTTTATGTTTTTATGTTTAGCCTTTATGCACCGGTTGTCCACACTCACTTCAGGACATTAAACACTGTAGTTGTTGTTGTGAATACCCGTTCTTCATTTTACTAAAATGACAGATGTACCAAGAAAACCATATGAAAAACAGTGACAAATAAAAACAAACATAAAACAGCCAGACTATTTTTCACATGAGCTTTCATGCTATAAACTATTTATAAGCACAGCACAGGCTAAGAACAGTTTCCATTTGCTTTAAAACCAAACTTACATTGAGAAGGTTTCATTCTGAACTGAAACGCTAGGATAAGTTACCAAAACAATTCTTCTATATGTTATTGCACGTGCTACATATTAATGTAAGACTTGGACAGACACCACAATCTGAAAGAAGTATGACGTTTGAATGGTGTTCCTGTTCTGAGGAAGATTCGTGTTTATGCACCAAAATGTAGTATAATTTTAAACTATCCAATTGCATTTTCTACTCAATACCCTTTGAATTAATGTTTTTTCTTGTTAAATGCAACACGAAGTATATGGTATAAAACTGATAACTTCTTGTATAAACAAGATGCTTACGACGTTAAGGTACTGTATTTGGTCATTTTATCTTTTACATTATTTTACCATAGGCGTAGGAACTTATTGGCTTAGTCAGGCTACATAGCCTAATTAAACGTTCGACTTTTTATTCAACTATGTATTTAGTGTTCTTGATACCCCCCGTCTAACCACTACAAACAAACACGTAGGATTATATCCCCCCATCTAACCACTATACACACATACGTAGGATTATATACCAACTCACACCTAACCACCACACACACACACGTAATATTATATCCCAACCCCCCGTCTAACCACTACACACACACATAGGATTATATCCCAACCCCCGTCTACCCACTACATAAACACACGTAGGATTATATCACCTCCGTTTAACCACTACACACAACACGTAGGATTATATCCCGTTCTAACCACTACACACACACAACGTAGGATTATATCCCGTCTAACCACTACACACACACGTAGGGTTATATCCCGTCTAACCACTACACACACTCGTAGGGTTATATCCCGTCTAACCACTACACACACACACGTAGGGTTATATCCCGTCTAACCATACACACACACACAAGTAGGGTTATATCCCGTCTAACCACTACACACACACACACACGTAGGTTATATCCCGTCTAACCACTAAACACACACAAGTAGGGTTATACTCCCGTCTAACCACTACACACACACGTAGGATTATATCCCGTCTAACCACTACACACACACGAAGGATTATATCCCGTCTAACCACTACACACACACGTAGGATTATATCCCGTCTAACCACTACACACACACGAAGGATTATATCCCGTCTAACCACTACACACACACGTAGGATTATATCCCGTCTAACC
>NW_013668283.1:59582-61801 GCF_000517525.1 Limulus polyphemus
TCTAACCCCTAAACCCACACAAGTAGGGTTATATCCCGTCTAACCACTAAACACACACGTAGGGTTATATCCCGTCTAACCACTACACACACACACGTAGAGTTATATCCCGTCTAACCATTAAACACACACAAGTAGGGTTATATCCCGTCTAACCACTAAACACACACGTAGGGTTATATCCCGTCTAACCACTAAACACACACGAGTAGGGTTACATCCCGTCTAACCACTACACACACACGCGTAGGGTTATATCCCGTCTAACCACTAAACACACACAAGTAGGGTTATATCCCAACTAAAATTTTATTGCTTCTCACTCTTGTGCGTTTTCCTTTATTTCGAAATGAAATTACGACTACGGATGGGCTTGTTATCTTACGTTTTCCGCAAACGAGTTTTCCAATATATTATCACTTCTTTACTTGCCAAGCTATAGTATATATATATATATATATATTTGCCTACGAATACAGTAAACATCATAAAATGGAAAATAGGAGTCCTAATTTCCGCTTAACCCTACATTTTCTGCCTTGTGTAAATCGTGCCAAATGAGATGTAAAAATTATTTTTTTTTGTCAGCTTCATCACAAATACTAGTGACAATTTTAGCCTTAAACAGAGTATCTCAGGTAAAATAAGCAATCGATTTCCTGCATGCGAAATGGGGACAGTTCCAGTACAAGGTGAAACTAATTCAGCTACCAATGAGACTTCGGAAAGTTATAGTTATACACATAAATCTCGTCTGAAAGTATCGTTCACGTAGAATATGACTTTAATGCATTAAAATAAGCTATAATCTGGATCAAATTCTGATGGTTCTTATCAGCTCCTTGATTGTTTTAGTAGCTTTTTTCTACTCTAGATGTGGAGCTAACTAAAGGACAGACCTTCCAAAACCTGTCCGCCTTTCACTTCAAAGAAACTCGTGTATTATCTAAAGAGGGTATCATGCCTCACCCACTAGCCTAAAAAAAAAAGGTAACAACAACAAAAGAAAAAATGTTCAAGTTTATCTCCTTAAACTAAAATCATCAAATATGGTTCATTATACACACTCGATTGAAATTACTTATTCATCTCATTCGTTTGCCTAGTTTTCACTCTTTATGCGTGGATTGATAAGCAATTTCGGCCAAAAAGTATTAAGCTCTATAACCACGATATAGTTTCTTGTCGTGATGCAAAACGTCTGTGCTGGCGAAGCCTGGGAAGTTCTAACTTCTAAACAATGAGAAAAATACCGCGTTCGTCTACGGTTTGCAGGTTGACGTGACATTTGTAGTTATATATTCAAATATTAATGTCTGTATGGACTACAATATTTAAGTACTGGAAGTGGCAACAGGATTTTTTTTTCCTTAAACGCTTTAATAAAAATGATCAAGTATGATAAATAGAGAAGTTAATATACTGATCTCGTTTTAGTTGCAAAATAATGTGTAATTTATCATAAGCATACCATATTCACATACAAGTGTGTATACCTGTTTTATATGATATCACAAATACCATTTTATAATCGTATCAAATCTCATAAATAGCAAAATGAAAATCTATGTAGAGCCATATAAAACATCCATGTGCAAACATGTAAAATCATCACGGTTAACAACACCTTTATCTTTAACAAAATATTCAAGTTCCAAGTACAGCCAAATACATTGGTACATCTGTTTAACAAAATATATATTACGTCTATGCATATAAAAAAATTATAACCAAACAAAATTTCCATACACCTCCAGACAAAAACATTCATATATAACAGTTTAAAATTTTCATACACAGAAAGCGAATAATACCTTGATATATAAACATGTCAAAATTTTCATATATAGTCATAAAAACTTCCATATATAATCATATAGAATCTCATAATTAGAAATATAAAGACCTCAAAATATCCTCTAAAACCCCTTCGTCTAAACCATCTAAAAACTACCATAGTTAACGAAATGAATCTTCCATGTATACTCAAACATAAACTTTAAGTATAAGTACACAAACCTGCATATAGAACCATATAAAGCGTCCTTACGTGTCTACGTAGAATTTTCAAAATTATCAAAAACGTTAAACTCTTATAGACCTTTTCTATATATATACAAAACGAAAATATTGGGTGTATCTTTGTGCATGTTAACAAGCTAGTTTGAAAATGTTACTTGGTTGCAAGGAGGAATACTTTACAAACTGCTTAGGACATA
>NW_013668283.1:62801-71269 GCF_000517525.1 Limulus polyphemus
CATAGGATACTGATTTGTTTTTTGTTTTGTTTTTTGAAAATTCTGAAAAAAACAAATCCTACGATAACTACATACTGACTGTCGAATTTAGTTGTCTACACAAATATATGGCTGATGAAAATCTAACCGTTACTTAGTCACAAAGTGTAGAAATACTGGGATTAAAGGTTCCGCAACGTATACTTTGTCGCCAGCTAGAGCTGTAGGCAGAAGAAAATGGTGGTTTTCTTATCTGTTTTTACTGGGTCCCATACGCTTAGAATAGCTCTCTACACTAAAGGCTGCCCGCTTGCCAGCCTATCAAACACACGATACTGACACCAACACAATTATGGTCCGTTTGCTATCGATTTTCTATTATAAACCCGCCCAGTTGGGTAGCGCTGTTTGTGATAAATCTCGCCTGCTAGAGTCACGCTGTTAGTCTCTGCTCAAGTGGTCACAAGCCGGTTATCTGAACGAACGTTCACAGCCAAGAATAGACGTTAGCAACAGAAACACAACAGCCAGGCTTCGGCTCGTGGTGTGGTGA
The DNA here is from genome assembly GCF_000517525.1 of Limulus polyphemus. Taxonomy (NCBI): domain Eukaryota; kingdom Metazoa; phylum Arthropoda; class Merostomata; order Xiphosura; family Limulidae; genus Limulus; species Limulus polyphemus. The sequence continues at coordinate 63,334 of NW_013668283.1, forward strand.
CTCAGACGGTGGGATTCGCCAATGAGAATACCCGTAATCATAATATACAGGTGTGCAAACGTTGTTTCCATTCCATATTGAACCTAACTGTAATATGTGTAGGTTTTGCACCCACTATTTCGTAGTTTCGACACGTTTAAAATATAAAAAAGGTTCATTAAAGAACTCACTCTTTCCCCCTAATTTACCACAAACATCTACACACTTAGTTATCTTTTGTAAATAAATTTCAAGTATATGACACAATAAGCCTGGCTAGTACTATACCTATCTGTCTAATCGATTTTTTTTGTTGCTTTAATCTTACTCATTTGATGAATCACAACAAAACTATGTTTCAAAATAAATAAATAATGTCACGGCTGCTGTACAAGACGTAAAAACGAGGTATCGTTTAAACACCTTACACGCGTGAGACCGAAACAAAACTAAAACCAAAATACTTTCTCTGCTGGGAGAATCCGATCGAAAGGGAAGAGTAAAAGTTTCAAAATATCGATTCTGTTTTACAAGGAATATATTGTTATGATTAATTCATGCAGGTATATGACGTGTGTGTGTGTTTTATTATAGGCCATTTAATAAAATGCCGTTTGTATTCTGGGTGTTTAAAGAATGTAGCGAGATATTGATTGATAAAGAAAGTTTTCTGGAATTTTCTTAGTCAATAAAAATAAGTATTTAATAAAACTTAAGTTTCTCCACCCAAGACCACAATCAGTGCATAACAACAAGTTACAGAAGAACAACGAAAATGTGCTTCGTATGGTGCGTCCGGGAGTAGGGCATATTTCGGTGTGGCGGGGATTCGAACTCGCGACCCGCAGATTGCGAGTTAAGTACCCTAACCACCTGGCCATGCCAAGCCTAGTGAAGTGTTGAGAGTCTGTCAAAGTATAGTTAATCAGTTCTCACAACGTTAGTGAGACTGTCAAAGTATAGTTAATCAGTTCTCACAGCGTTAGTGAGACTGTCAAACTATAGAGTTAATCAGTTCTCACAACGATAGTGAGACTGTCAAACTAGAGTTAATCAGTTTTCATAACGTTAGTGAGACTGTCAAACTATAGAGTTAATCAGTTCTCACAACGTTATTGAGACTGTCAAACTATAGAGTTAATCAGTTCTCACAACGTTATTGAGACTGTCAAACTAAAGAGTTAATCAGTTCTCACAACAATAGTTAGACTGTCAAACTAGAGTTAATCAGTTCTCACAACGTTATCGAGACTGTCAAACTACAGAGTTAATCAGTTATCACGACATTAGTGAGACTGTCAAACTAGTTAATCAGTTTTCACAACGTTAGTAAGACTGTCAAAGTATAGAGTTAATCAGTTCTCACAACGTTGTGAGACTGTCAAACTATAGATTTAATCAGTTCTCACAATGTGGGTGCATAGTTTGAAAAAATGATAAAAACCCTATAACCCGAGCGCTTACGAAAGGTAGACCTTTCTTTTTCACGATCAAACTAGGAATTTCATAAATGTCCCCCCTCCTCGTGGCTCAGCGATAAGTCTGCAGGCTTATGATACTAAAAATTCAGTTTCGATACCAGTGATGGCCAGAGCCCACATAGTTCATTGCGTAATTTCTGCTTAACTGCAAGCAAACCAAAATTTCATAATTGATTTTTCACATATACAACGATACCTCTTAAATAAATACTTGTTTGTACAAAAATACACGACCCATTTATAAAATATATATATACTCATCCGAAGTAATCAGCTCTAGGCGAAGTTAAGACTAGCAATCGTATCCATGTCACTGTTGCCATTTTTTAACAGCAAACATTTAAGTTGTTTTACTTCTAAGGACTGGTATATTGTGTTTCGAAAATAGTCATTATGCTAGTCTCTTACTATCATCAGTTTACTAAAAAAACATGGCAAAGATTGTAAAGAGTAAGGAGAAACTGGACAAGGGAATTGTAACCGTTTTATTACGTTAACCTTCGCTACAGTTCTATGTTGCCCCAGCAACCACAACAGAACTGCGGAAATAGAAACTAATGGGGTTAATTACCGCGACCAATTAGCATGATTAACATATAATCGCTGCATTTTTATTCAAAGATTTTCCCTTGTGGCTGCTGGTTAAGTGTTTTCGAATACATCGAACAGTCACTGAATTAGGCCTATCTGAGCTTGAATGATTCTGATGCAGGCGGTAAAATCAAAGTTTATAGAAGATTAGACAGAGCTGAAACTATAAAAGGCGCTCTCCGTGGATGTGGATTACGTAGAATATAGGCCATTCAAGAGGTTTTCATTGGTGTAGTTTTAACATTGAAGGAATCAGCTCAAGTTTTATAACAAAAACTCGCACTATCATCAGTTCATGGTTGCTAAACAACACTTCACTCATGTTTTTCACTATCAAAGTTTTTTTGTATTTTCAGCAAAAAACGAAGAAGCAGAATACGTTTAGACAGTTGTATACTGGTATTGTACTATCTTTTGATAAAGTTGCATAATTAAAAAAATAAAAAGACACCAGAGTTTACTCTAAATTACAAATTATATTGCCCCAAGTTATTGATGAATAATGCAACATAGAAAAACCTATATATATACTTATTGTTCATTTAGATAACCGTTCATCGAAATTTTAAATGTTTTGATAGCAAATAAAACGTGTAGTTAAACCTGTAAAGTTGTTTTCTCTACCGTACGGAGCTGGTTGTATAAGAAGTCCCAATTTAAATATGGACACTTGAAAAACAACAACCAGAATAAAAAAAGCATTGAGATAAAATGAAACACAATGATAAGCAAACAAAACTTAGAAAACATGCATAACGAACTACTGTCACCCAATAGCCATTAAGGTCCCCTAGTTTTTAGGTCAAATGAATTATCGCCATTCACTATAGTAAGGTCCCCTAGTTGTTTAGGTCAAGTAAATTATCGCCATTCACTATAGTAAGGTCCCCTAGTTGTTTAGGTCAAGTAAATTATCGCCATTCACTATAGTAAGGTCCCCTAGTTTTTTATGTCAAATTAATTATCGCCATTCACTATAGTAAGGTCCCCTAGTTTTTTAGGTGAAGTAAATTATCGCCATTCACTATAGTAAGGTCCCCTAGTTTTTAGGTCAAATGAATTAACAAAAAAAAGTAACCTGACTAGAATAGTTCTAAGCGACAGAATCACGGGTTAAATATATATATATATGTATATATATAAGCAACCAGTCGGCAGCACCTGCTACCTGAAGTGGCTACTCTTAACTGAATAGCGGGACTGACTGTCACTATTATAATGCATCCACAGTTGAATGTGCGAAACGTATTTGGTTGCACCACGTCTTGAACCCGAAATTCTCGGATTCCCAGACGACATGCTGACCACCAAACGACACACAGGTCAAGGATTAAAAGTCTCTGTACCACTTGAGATCATAATAAAGAAGTTATTGTTTAAGTAATGTTTTTGATATAAATCCACCCTTTTATAACTTTAACTTTAGTTCTTAAGAATGAAAATTCTTGTATATCTGTAAACTTTGGTTGTACTTAGAAGTCCATTATTAACGTTTCGCAGGGACGCACGTAGAAATGTAAAAGCGGGATTCCAAAGCTGGATATATCAACATGGAGTAAATGGGGCCCTTTTCAAAACAACTGATTTTACTTAAATTTATCACAAATATTGCCGAACTAAAAAAAAATATATATATTTTTTTTTGCAGTGGATCAAGATATTTTCTTTAAAAAGATGAAAAACTTTGTGCTCTAGCAAAGGGGAGGGGTCCCGGGTACTAATGGAAACTCCCCTTGCTGGCGCCACTGCCTCATACAATTCTGAATATAAATGTGTAAGGACGATAGACCTACGACAGTATAACCTGAAAGTGCTTAAAAGGAATTAGAATTTTCAACCTGAGCGGCACTAGGGTTTAGGCATAACTGTTCCCAATTTTGGCTAGAAGGCGGGCAATCAGTGAGCAATATCTGGCGCCACAAGAGCTTTTTCGGGCTCTTGGAACCGAATAACGAAATTGACTCTCACCTTTATAACATATGTAAGTATATGTTGCTGTATTACGTCTAAAATCTTGGATATACTGATTCGCAGCAAGGCACAGTGGTTGAAATAGTGTCTTGTGAAAAAACCCTACGATACATATATATTTTTTACACAACATAAATAAATTAACGTATAATAATTTTCTTTAATTACGAACCATTCTTCTTCTTGAGTTTCTTCTACTCTTAGAGAAAAAAAACAACGATAAAAAAACTGTAATGAAAGGACCTGTTATATGATAACTGGTAAATTTATTATGAGTGTCCACTTATTTATTATGGTTCCTCACCTATTACCAGGTTGAATCACTTTTCGCCCCAATATGGGCATCGTATAAACTTTACAGACTTGTGAAGATGTTCTGTTAGATTGTATCCTGTTTATTGAGACGTATTATTGTCTGCAAATGTGAAACAAATATTGTATCCTCAAACATAGCCAGTCTGTTTGAGATGTGGTGGTTATGTTGACCCAGGTAGATGACTGAACCCATAACCACGTCCTTGTTGTTATTGTTAATATGTTCACGAGTACAACGTAGCGAATTGTTCTTTCCATTATGCTCTTGAAAGGGCTTTTGTATACAACATGAAAATAACTTAAGTAACATACACATTACTGAATGCACTTCTGTATTAATGGCGTAGGAAGCCCAGTCCCCCCTTTTCAATCTGTCCCACTAAAAATTCATCAAAATTAGGAAAATTACTTTCAGGAAAAGTAGGAGAATGCATAAACTTTAATTCGGAACCCAAGAGCTTCCAGGTCCTTAAAGCGAGCCATGGATCGTGGTCGTAATGGGTGCACCTGTGTCGCACATTTCCTCCCTTCGTTCGGTCAAATAAACCTTGGGCCTCCCAATTTTTAATCTACCTCCCACACCTCTATGTATAAATACTGACTAGTAATATTTAATGTTATAAACCGAATACGACTACGAGTCCTATAATGACTAGACTTCATTAAGTCATCAGTTGGTCTTTCTCATTGTTAACAATGTTTTCGACCATAATTCCAATAGGTTGGTCCTAAATCCATACATCAACCTAATAATGCAAAATAATCTTAATATGTGTAATTATAAATTTAAAATATTAAAATATTAATTTATAGATTATCAACAATGTGATTTAATTAAACTAACTACACAGAAAAAATTAAAAGGTGCTACACATACCAGTCGTTTGCTATTTATTTCTATATTTAGATATGCATAGATATACTAATAACATTTATGTAATTGCAGTAGTACACAACCATCACACATACTAGTGGATGTCACAAAACCAACTAAAATTCATAAGAAAATGATGACTAGCCGTCTACCTGGAGAATTAATTATACCGATGTTTTCCCTCTTCATTTCTTAGATAAGCGTATCATCAGTATAAGCAAATATTTAGATAATTCTCTCGAACACGGCTAGTGATCAATTTAGACTGATTTCTGGACCCGAATGGCAGTTTTAATTAGTTTGAAATCAAAGGTAAATGGCTTTCGGCGCATGTTTCTATTTAACAATTGAATAGAGTAGGTAGCAGGAAGATGTGTAAAGTTTACATAGAAAGGATAAAACAAAGATAATTAACAACAGATCCATACCTGAACAACAGCAGAGGAAAATCATATCAAGTACAAACAAATTACCAGACTCCAAAGCCACAAATCCTAAACACACAACACAAAGTTAAGGAGTGGGCAGTAGGAAATAAATAGCCCAACTGTAGTATATTCAGTTCTTTCAGCCAATGTTTCTCGTGAAAACATCTTTTTATTTGGAGGTATGACTGGAAGCTTTCATCAAGTTTAAATCCTTGCTTATTATTTTGTTACCGGTACCAGGAGTTATGTCTAGCTTCATGACAATGACATTTTGAATCGGAGGTTTCTTTTTCATAACCATGAACCTTATTTGGTGATGACAGAATTGCTCTGGATTGGTTTGAGCTGTGACTTTGGGGCCAGTCACTGCCATAAATGTCCTAGTGTACAGTTTTTCTGTTTCCTTGGAGTTCCCTTTGAAAGTTCTCTTTTTCAAAATGTTATGTTTTTGTCGCTTTCCTAAAAGGGGGCTGTGACACATTTCTCCAACACTAAACGGACCTTGAAGGTATTGCAACGTCGAATGGTTTGGAATTCACAGTGAACGATATATAAAGGTGCTACACATACTGCTTGTGGCACAAGGATTCGCACTTGTAGCGACATGTCACCCACTAGTGATTAACATGCGATTGACCGCTCTGTAGCTCTTGTAGTTGCCGGAAAACATGTTGGTCAAATTGCACAAATGGTCTATAATGTAAAAAATTTATAACTTATAATAATTCGTTGAATGTGTTACGGTGACACTTTTTATTATTAGCATTGTCATGAAATCATTAAAGTAAAAACTTTGTTAAATGAACTTGATATTGGTCATGAAATATAGATGTATTTTAATTGTTCAATGTATACTTTTTATGGAACCGACTATGAATCGGTATTTGTGTGTGTATATATATATAAGAAATGAAATTATAATTGTTGGTAAATATATTAAGGGGGGCATAGGCGTATTTACTATCTAATAGTTCTAAATATTCAATTGCACAATTTCGTTTTATAACTTGTTTATAGTTGTTAACAGTAACTTTCTTCAAGGATCTGTTGCGTTTATGGATTAAGTCCCCAACTCACTTCAGACATTTTTTTGAAGTTTAATTCTCTGGTTTGTTTTTAACACCTTGACTATCATAGTATTCTTGAAAAACTCGAATCCTGACTATTGTCGAAGACACTCTAATCCTGATCATTGTTGAAGATAGTCAAATCCTGATCACTGTTGAATGTAGTCAAATCCTGATCATTGTTGAAGGTAGTCAAGTCCTAACTATTGTTGAAGATAGTCATATCCTGGCTGTAGTTGAAGATAGTGAAAACTTGGACGTAGATGAAGATAGTCGAATCCTGGCTGTAGTTGAAGATAGTCCAATCCTGGCTGTAGTTGAAGATAGTCGAATCCTGACTACTATTGAAAACAGTTGAATATTAGCTACTGTTGAAGACAGTCGAATTTTCATACTTTTAAGGACAATCGAACTGGAGAAACCGTTGAAGATAGTCGAGTCCTGGTTGTAATTAAAAATAGTTGGATCCTGGTTGTAATTAAACACAGTAGAATCCTGGCTGTGGTTAAATATAGTCGAATCCTGACTAGCTTAGAAGACAGTCGAATCATGACTACTGTTGAAGATAGTCGATTTCTAACTACCTTTAAAAACAGTCGAATCTTAGCTACTGTTGCAGACAGTCGAGTCCTAACTGTTGTGTTGTTGAATATAGTAGAACCCTGATTACCGTTGAATACAGTCGAATCCTGACTTATGTTGAAGATAGTCAAATGCTGGTTAATGTTTATTCAACTGTAAAGCATGCTATCTGAATAAATTTCAATGAGAAATCCTATAAAAGTTGTCAGTAAGTTTATGATTCAACTGGTCGATCATGCTGTCTGAGGATATGTCAGTGTCTCGATGTTAGAAAAGTTTAACATACGTGCTATGTTTGAGATTTTGTAGATTTATTTACTTTAATACTGTTATGTTACCATAAAGAATGGAAAACCAAACCTCCTATAGTGGAGAAGATATAAAGCACGTGAGAAAAAGAGTAAAATCCCTTGACCATTATTGGAAACTAGACCACCGTGACTCGTTGGGTCAACCACTATTCAGAGGTTATGAAGAATTCAAGCTAATTTCAATATTGCACAGAAATGAAGGTTTATTTTGAGATAATTTAATTAAATATTTCAATCCATTCGTGTTATTCATAATTCAAAAAAAGATATTTGATTGTTGATCGGGAGTAATAGGAAAGACCATTTCATTTTTCAAAAAAGTGAAGTAAAAAGTTTC
>NW_013668283.1:72031-75358 GCF_000517525.1 Limulus polyphemus
TAACTCGGGAACCCGTGGCCCGATTTTAACGAAGCTTGTTTTATTCTGTTTCTATTCTCATTTCATTACAACTATGGCGGTATTGTGCGCCGTTTTTGCTGTAACTAGTTACAGACAAGCAAACAAACAATCTCCGAGTTTTAGTAGTATATAGATGACTAAATACGTAAATACAGGTATTCGGCATATGATACCGTGGACAAAAATCGCTGCCTAAAGACAATTTGTAAAAGATATAGATGGAACAGTTAACCCTTAGGTCGCGTCTTTCTCAAGTTTACTCGCCAACATCTGTGTCTTTCATTATTTCCAGATACAAAATAAATGACGGGGAGTCTTTGGTGTCCGTAGGAAGTAATATATCGAAACCTACAAAATAGTATTGCACATCTGTAGTACTTTACATCACCGGTATTGATTTTATGTAGGAATGTAGAATACAAAATAATTTATCAGTCTTACTTCAGTCGTTTACGAACTTAAGTAATTCTTTATAACGATAACTTCTCACTTATCCAGCATAAGGTACTTGTCAGCAATGCGCACAACTGTATAGACAGATATAACCGTTTTAGCGGCCTTAGTTCTTCAAAAGACGTAGCCGATCCTATTTTTAAGACACATTTCCGCCTATCTCATCAAACAGCGGTACGAATTAAAGGAAATTTGTCAACAGCGATGGAGACGCATAATTCTATTTACAGATTCTTTGCAGTCTACTCACGTGACACCCGATTATTTTATTTCGTATTATATTATGCAGTTATAACCAAAGCTGTACAATGGTCAATCTTCACTGAGCAGCGCATAGATCGAACCCCGAATTTTAACGGCAAGACCTCAAGCTTCTCGCTTATGTATATATATGGGTTTCAAATGTTTATATTTTGAGTGAGGTAACACTAAAGTACAATTGGCTAGGGTGTTGATGAATAAGTAACACACACACAACACAACGATCGACAAGCAGCAAGAACTGTTGTTGCTAAGAAACTGAACAGTAAAAAACTGATACTGCGAAAGTGTTCTTTAATTTCAGTTTAATGAAATAAGACCAGACCGAAGTTGTAGAGGGTGACTATAGAAGATACATTTCTCATGTATCTAGTTAAATGTTTATTATTCAAGATCAGTGCAATAAAATAAAAGTTGCAACGTGCTAGGTTTTAACTAAATAATCAAAATTATTCATCTTAACTTTTAAAAAATATACTGTAAGATACACCATACTCTAGTGTAGATGTGCGATTCTAGATGTTTCTCAAGCTAGCGACCGCCAGTTGAGATTGTTCGATATATAATGAATAAATCTGACATCAAACGAAGAAATAAATAGATGTATCCTTCAACAATTATCCTGTAAAATCACAGAAATGTTACAGTAAAGTTGACGTTAAACATGCAGAAATGTTTTCCGAAATAAACAAAGATCTAAATCAACTGGTGTTTTGAGAAGTGTATATATCAGGAACAGTGATACAAAACAGCTAGCCAAGAAAATAATAACACGTGCTGGTGATTGGGAGCCTTCAAACAGCTTGAACTTAAGAAGAAGCAATAAACGCTGACAAAAGCCAAAAGCAATTTTTGCAGTTGGGTAATTAAGAAAAATCAGCAGGAGGCCCATTAAGGATCCACCCTGTCTCAATGTACACTTGAAGCTGAGGCACAGCGAAACACAGTAGCATCATGTTGAAGGACCCTAGGTCACGACTGTTGCAACCTTGATAAACCTGCTTCCAGAGAAAAATGTTTAAATGTTCTTGTGTAGCGCAACTATTGTCTGAAGCTACCAAACCAGTCTGTGATAGATATCCAAGTCTTCTACCATTATACTAATGGGAGCACATGTGAACATAGGATATATATATTATATATAATAAAACCAATTGGGTAAGTTTCAGCTCTACATCATTAGTTGTTAAGAACTGAGTAATATATTTCTTTGTAAGGCTACAGAAACACCAGCACGCCCGGCATGGCCAGGTGGTTAGGACTCTCGATTCGCAATCTGCGGGTCGCGGGTTCGCATCCCCATCCCACCAAACATGCTCGCCCTTTCAGCCATGGGGGCGTTATAATGTGACAGTCAATCCCACTATTCGTTGGTAAAAGAGTAGCCCAAGAGTTGGCGGTGGGTGGTGATGACTAGCTGCCTTCCCTCTAGTCTTACACTGCTAAATTAGGGACGGCTAGCGCAGATAGCCCTCGTGTAGCTTTGCGCGAAATTCAAAACAAACACCAGCACACTAAAATACACTATACAAAATTAACAATAGTCAATAGGATTTGTCCTTAACGTATTTAATCATGTATTTAATTAAGCATTGTGAGTTTGAGGATTTCAAAATAGTTTAATGTATTGCAAAAACTGGCACATCATAGTAGGTTTTTTGATTGAATCGAAACTTGAGGGAACTGTTTGATACCAGGAAATATAGTGAATAAGATGGTACGTTAAAAAAGTGGCTTACGTAGTTGTAGATTCAGCGAATGGATTATTTACAATCAAGAACTGTTGAGTTTCCTGATGTACAGCACTGAAAATAATTATGAAAACGCACTAGTGATACATATACAGGAGTCACAAGCAATGAGTAATGGCAAGCAAATTGCCAATTTTTCATTAGTACAATATATTATGACAGAAAATATAAAAAAATTTATAGGTTGTACAATGCACAGGTATTTTGTATTTGCTTTAAACAAAGCAGTACAATTTGTTTTTATGCTAACATAAGTTTATCAACGTATTATTGTAAAATACTGTTTCAAATGTCCGGCATTACTCTCCACAATTCAGCTAAGTTGTTTATTTGCTGTTGACCTTTTCAGTTTCCATATAAGCCCATAAAACCTTAATAATATTCATACCAGGGCCTTGTGCAGGCCAAGCCATGGTTGTGAGTGTTTCATCGACCTCTCTTCCCTCATTTTCACCCTTATTTTCTGTGTACTTGGGAACACTGCTTTGCTGGAATATAAGCTCCTGTCCAAAAAGGCTTGTTCCCGAGGGAATGACATGAAGAAGATGACTCTGCATGTACTTGTCAGAAGTCAGGGTGTCATCGATTTTATACATCTCGAACACCATTGGCTGAGATGCAGCCCACAGTGAAATTACGTAGATGTTGTACATTTAACCTTTCCCCTCTTTACAATCGAACAAACTATTGTTGATTGTTGCCATACAACTTGAATTTAGATTAATTTATAAAGAGAACTCTTCTCCAATTTTGTTCATCGTACTGTTAAAGTTTGTTGCCTATTCCATTCCTTTGGTTTCTGTGTCTCCCACATTATTATAGACTTTGTAACCAGCAAAGT
>NW_013668283.1:75444-81059 GCF_000517525.1 Limulus polyphemus
CAAAGTTTAAATTGATATCCTACATTATTAGCGACCTTGTAACCAACAAAGTCATGAACTGATATCCAACATCAATAACAACCCCGAAACTAACAAAGTCATAAACTGACATCCTACATTAATAAAAACCCCGTAACCAACAAAGTCATAAACTGATATCCTACATTAATAACAACCCCGTAACCAACAAAGTCATGAACTGATATCCTACATTATTAGCGACCTTGTAACCAACAAAGTCATGAACTGATATCCAGCATCAATAACAACCCCGAAACTAACAAAGTCATAAACTGACATCCTACAATAATAAAAACCCCGTAACCAACAAAGTCATAAACTGATATCCTACATTATTAGCGACCTTGTAACCAACAAAGTCATGAATTGACATCCTACATTAATAACAACCCCGTAACTAACACAGTCATAAACTGATATCCAACATTAATAACAACCCCGAAACTAACAAAGTCATGAACTGATATCCTACATTATTAGCGACCTAGTAACCAACAAAGTCATGAACTGACATCCTACATTAATAACAACCCTTTAACCAATAAAGTCATGAGTTGACATTCTACTGAGAAGATATCACCTACATAACGCAACCATGGAATCCTCATGCTGTTTATATATATTCGTGGAAGTAATTCACTTTCAAAATACTCCATAAAGATGTTGCATGGTATTGGAGATGATAGATTTTCATTGCCATTTCGTATCTTTGTTTGAAATATTGTCCTAGACGGGTGAACATGTTGTCTCTTGCACAGATTTCAATGACTAAGATGAAGATACCAACTGGAACCGAAAGTGTTATGTTTAGTTCAAATAATATTCGTTTGAAATATTACATTGTTACTATTTCTGTTACCTTAGTAATTAATGCGTCAACGTCGAGTCTGACCATTTTACCTTCATTTATGTCAAGATTTTGTATTTTACTGGTAAAATCCACATTTTTTGTTGTTTTCTAATGTTGCTACAAGATAATTTTTACAATGGGGACTAAATGTTCAGCTATCTATTTGGATAATGAATACGTTATAGATCCTACATTGGAAATTATAGGCTTAAGAGGACACTGCCCTTATATGCCTTAGGTAGACCGTAGTGAAGAGTTGATACATTTTAAGTTCTTTAAAAGGTTCTGCAAGAATAGTATGAAGAGACCTGTTAAATTCAGCAACTTTCTTAGCAAGAGAGTTGGATTTTAGAGTGTTATGGGTATTCTGGTCTTATAGAAGCTGATCCAGTTTTTCCTCGTAAATCGTTTATCTAATATGACAATTTGAATCGTTCTGATTTAGTAATTATAATAATCCTGTTAATTTTCAAATTTCTTAGTATCAGTGACGCAGTGAGGAACATCCATAACGTCGTTGTTGTATTAAATAATTCATCAGCTATACTTCTTGATATGATGTTTAAAACATCATTGTCATCAGCGGTTGATTTAACATCAGACAATGAGTCTATGTTAAGTAGGGGCGTAGTCGGGACGGGGGGGGGAGTCGAAGTCGAATAACCAACCCAATATTCTATAACGTCTTAAAGGTCCTTCATATTCTGTTTTTTTTTGTTTTTTTTTAAACAGACGCTTGATTTCATGTCAATCATTTAAATTCTTTGAGTAGAAGAAAAGATCCACATTCTTTTAAGAAAAGACCCCACCCCCACTTTGTAGTGCTGGCCACACCCTTGATGTTAAGATCTGCATTACTGAAAGAAAATGAGAGGCCATAGCCTAGAGTAGTTACTCTCTCTAAATCTTTGAGGCTGTAAGAATACATTTTTTAGAGAAGTACCTCTTAAGGCAGCGAACAGAAAAGGAAAAATCAAAATTCTCGGAGGCGTTTTGTGCTTGCTGTACATCTACACGTCAGCTTGTAGACCAAACAATTATAATCCAAATAAAAAAAAACTATTTAAAATAGCCAATGTTTTAAAATTCACAATTTTAAATATGAAGAGGTAAGCCTAAACAACAAGTTTGATAAGTTACTCTAAACTAGTATAAAGCTTCTCAACGTGAGAACAAAACCAAAACCAATTGTCTTCTTATAACCTCAAAGATTTAGAAGGTATTACTAGGTTATGGCCTATCATTTTCTTTTAAAAATACATATCTTAGTATAGAATCAATTTCAAACTAACAAAGTCATGGACCGACATCGTACATTACTTGAAATCCTGTAAATAACAAAGTCATGGACCGACATTTTACATTACTTGAAACTCAGTAACCAACAAAGTTATGGACCGACATTTTACACTACTAGAAACCCAGTAACCAAAGTCATGGACCGATATCCTACTTTACTTGAGACTCAGCAACAATCAAAGTCGTGGACCGACATCGTACATTACTTGAAACCCTGTAACCAACAAAGTCATGGACCGACATTTTACATTACTTGAAACCCAGTAACCAAAGTCATGGACCGACATCCTACTTTAATGAGACTCAGTAACCAACAAAGTCATGGACCGACATTTTACATTACTTGAAACCCTGTAACCAACAAAGTCATGGACCAATATCCTACATTATTAGTGACCCAGTAACCAACAAAGTCATGGACCGACATCATACTTTACTTGAAACCCTGTAAATAACAGTCATGGACTGACATTCTATGTTACTTCAAACCCTGTAAATAACAAATTCATGGACCGACATTCTACGTTACTTCAAACCCTGTAAATAACAGTCATGGAACGACATCCTACGTTACTTGAAACCCTGTAAATAACAAAGTCATGGACCGACATTCTACTTTACTTGAAACCTTGTAAATAACAAAGTCATAGAACGACATCCTACTTTACTTGAGACCCTGTAAATAACAAAGTCATGGAACGACATTCTACTTTACTTGAGACCCTGTAACCAACAAAGTCATGGACCGACATTTTACATTACTTGAAACGCTGTAAATAACAAAGTCATGGAACGACATTCTACTTTACTTGAGACCCTGTAACCAACAAAGTCATGGACCGACATTTTACATTACTTGAAACGCTGTAAATAACAGTCATGGAACGATATCTTACGTTACTTCAAACCGTGTAAATAACAGTCATGGAACGATATCCTACGTTACTTCAAACCCTGTAAATAACAGTCACGGAACGACATCCTACTTTACTTGAGACCCTGTAAATAACAAAGTCATGGAACGACATTCTACTTTACTTGAAACGCTGTAACCAACAAAGTCATGGACCGACATTCTACTTTACAAAGTCATGGACCGACATCCTACGTTACTTGAAACCCTGTAAATAACAAAGTCATGGACCGACATCCTACGTTACTTGAAACCCTGTAAATAACAAAGTCATGGACCGACATCCTACTTTACTTGAGACTCTGTAAATAACAAAGTCATGGACCGACATCCTACTTTACTTGAGACCCTGTAACCAATAGAGCCACGGGGCGACAAGCAATTTGATGCATAAATAGTTCATAAAAATGTGGAAAAGTTTTCAAGTAAAATACAAAAAGAAAAGAAAAAGCAAGTCTAAGATATCCAATAAAACGCGTATATTACCAACTTTTCAATATATTATATAAATTATGTCATGGCAGTTATAACCTATCCTAGAAGAGATCTACAAGTTGGTAACCACCAGCAGCATAACAGAAAGGATACACAGAAATACCCAAAGTATTACCTCTTGCAGAGATATTCAAAGTTACAGAAACCTCGCGAAGTTTACATCCCAATTTAAATTATATTTAAAAATCTAAGACTGCTAGATACAGTAAAATAATAATTTATTACACTACGATTTTACAGAGCCATTAAAAAATAAACATAGTTCATAACGGTTAAAATATATTTAAAAATAGCTTTCGGTATGTTGGTTTTAAAAAGACTGTTTTAATTTTACTTTCTTGTCATGGCGTTAAATTGTGTATTTTCGATTTATTCGCCCATAGTGATTTTAGAAATAATATACACATCAGCAACGAACGTATCAAACCTGTCGTATGATAAGGTGTTTTAAAACTTAATTCGTAATACCAAAGGCTGCGTGAAGTTACTTCACAGTTGGTTAGCAGGCATCATATGTTGTATTTTTAAAAGAAAATCGATATTTTTATGGCATGTAAATTATCACAGAAAAAGGTTGAAAAGTGTTTGAAAAAACTGTTTTAATACACTCTGTTTTTCTACAGACACTTCCGCGGAAAATAATAACTTTCTTTCCAGATAGTTATGTAGAAGATCTATAAGTTCATGGTATGGTATATCTATATCCTTCGTTGATTTTAATGCCAGGATCTAGCCAGCCATTTTTGACAGGAGTACAAAGTTAGGTGCTAGTGCGTTCACGCGCGAATGGCCCTGTTAGACAACTAGATGGCTCGCGAGGCCTACCTCCTACCACGGCTCAGTGCACATCGAACGCGGCAGCCTCCCGCTAATTCTTGAACTACCCGTGCTGCTTCAGTTCTATGACAGTCGTCACGGGCTTCTGTTGATGTCGTATCCGTCGCCCGTTTATGCAACTCGTATGAAATGAAAAACAAACTAAAACTATATGTATATTCCATATATAACTTGGCTGCTCTCTCTCCTAAAACCAAAACTGTTTCAGGACGTAATTTTGAAAATAATATGTTGTGCTCTATATATATGCTGGTTCAGTCATGATTAATTATCTTCGAGGTAGTATATATAAATATATATATATGTAACTCAGTTTCCGATAACTTAACAAAGCTGTTATGGAAATCAATCTCTTTCTTACATTAATTAACAAGCAAAAGGAACAACAAGGTATAAATAACAACATAGTTAACATCCTGACAGATCACTATGCGCCGAGACTAAGAGAATATTAATTAATGGTTAAAACAATAGGTCGTCACTTACCAACAACAGTACAACAGATCTCCTTACGCCTTGCTCTGTGACGTTGTCGTGACCCACGCTTCTGCCTCTTCAAGCCGTCTTTGAATAGAGTCCCATTGTCTGCGCAACGCATTGTGGGAGGTAGTTGCCTTCGTGGCACGGAACGTTCTCTGTAAGCGGCTGATCTCAGAAGACTTACTGAGTGACATATGCGCATGACACATTTGAAGAGACATGCTATTGAAGCTTCTAATAGTTAATAGCCAAGTCGACCAAAGTCTGTTTTAATTTTCATTCGTTTTTCAAAAATAGTTGGGCTTCATTTACGCTACAAAAACATACATACAAAACCCTGACAGTGTCAATTAAATATTACCCCTGAACAGAATAAAACATGAATATATACGTGATGTAATAAAGTATACAATATACAATACATTTTCTACGTAAATATAAAAATAACACATCAAACAACTATTATCTTTGATTTGAATTTTGACAAAAAGTAAATTCACATAGGAAATTGTTTATAAGTAAATCCTGTATATATATATATATATATATATCGCGTTAAAATCAACCAGATTGGATACATAAACAAATAATTATAAATACGATGTAACTAAAAAGTTTATTTTTTCGGTTAATTCAGATTTTGTATATAGGTAACTAAGCCAGATATCACGAACCAATATACAATATATATATATAATAAACATACACATGTATGTTACT
>NW_013668283.1:81729-86932 GCF_000517525.1 Limulus polyphemus
TAGAACGTAAAGTACACGATATACACGAACCGAACTAATACTATATATATATATATATATATATATATATATATATATATATAAAACATACACATGTATGTTACTATGTGTGCGCTTTCACATACATACATACATACACAAGCCTATATATATTACTTGTATATAGTATGCTTCATAACTGTATAACATTGAAGTTCGATGCATATTTTTAAACCTATATAAAGTGTAAACAACTACTTAAAACTATTAACAACAAATTATTTTGTTATGTTTACTATACGATGACATTTTAGAATGTAAACTGATAGATGTCTATAAACAAAGAAATACAGTTTTTCGTTTATTTCTCAGAATTATTCTTATATTTATGATTTTCACTTTCAGATGGATCCAGAAAATGATTTATGACAAGATTTAGTCACCTGTCGAGATTTATTTATTAATATATATTTATTTATTCACTATGCTTAGTTAAGTTTACTCTTTAACATAATAATTTTAATATAAAGGAAGAGGGCTCACCTTCATGAGAGGCAGCAGGTTAAAATCGTCAACATTTCTGAGACAGAAGTAATTTAGCCTAGGATTTCGTGCAGTTTCGTATAATTAGGCTTAAACAAAAGTTGGTTCACTAGACTGACCAGAGCACTTTGAAGCGCCTATAGGCCTAATGACGTCATTTATTAAAAGTTAGGTGGCTCTGCTAATTGCAATTCAGTTAGAACAACAAATATGCTTCGCTCTTGTCGGTACTATGTTTTATTTCCCCATCCTTATTTTAGCTATTATTAACTGTCTACTGATATATTAGTTCATTTACGTCTCACGGAAGGGATTAATGGGAGCTTTTGTTTCCCACGTATTTTACGCCCTTATGTTAAAAGTCTAAATTTAATATAAATAAAGTATTGTATTATATATTATTGTCCTTTAAAGTGATTGAGAGGTTTTCAAAACCAAAAAGTTTAAAAGAATTACAACTAAAACTTTCAGACGTTTAAATCCATAGCCCTGTTTTTACTTATCGAATACATTTTGTGCTACCAAAAGTGCATTTGACTTTGAAAAACATCAGATACTTAACATTTAAAATGGGAATCAACCAATAAATTGTTTATGTTTTCGTGTCTGAATACATCATTCATACTGGGTTATATATTTATGTCAAAACGTAATTTTGAAAAAGTTATACGAAATTAAGCGGGAACTGAAACGGGTTTATAGCGTGTGTAAAGTAGGATGGATAGTATAATGAACTCATTTTAAATCTTACTGTATACTTAATTATTTTATTTCGAGTTAATTGTTGCTCATATTATACTAATCAAGACTTTAACATGATGTATATACACAATTTCAATAAGTAGAAACCAGGATTTCCCAAAACCTCGCAAATTTTACCACTGTGGAAGGTAACTGGATAGCTACTGCCATCTAGTGACATTGACATTATTGAAAACTGACACTGTATCTTTCTGGATAGAAAAGACACATCTTTCACTGCGAATATCCTTCCAATAATTATCAATGAAAGTAAGTTAAACTGGCATTATATTATCTCTTATTGGTGGTAATTAGTAGGTAGATTAAATGGAATCTACATTATTGTTTTCTGATTGTTCCTTTTACTGCATATATACAAATTTGGATTTTGCTTAATATGTTACCTATGCGAATTCCTCTTTAATCTAGTAAATAACTGATAAGTGATTATTTATATTAGTTCATAGCTTACTGTTAAAATAAATCTGCCTTGGTTTGAATAGCTAAGAAACAAGAAGATTTTGTATTGAAATGAAACTATGAATCGACTGGAACTTCACAAACCCTCAAAACAAAACTGTGTATAGAGACAAGGAGAAAACACGATTTATTAACATTCAATTAAAAATGTGAATAATTTAAAAAATGGGCTACTTGTCACTAAGTTATTTCATAAAAATTGTTTACTTTCTGGGTTTCATCTTTCTCACGTATTTTTGTTATTGTTTTTTGTTTTATTAGAGTTTCAATAAATTTGAGTTAAACTTTTCATTCTTCATTTATTCATGCCGTCTTACTTTCATTTTAAAACCATACCAAAACAATTACAACACACTCCTGATCATTGTTACCGTAAAAAGTTTCGAAATTAAGAGTGCTTACGTATGAAAGCGTGTGTGTGTTGATTTTTCAGTTATTAGAACAAAATCAATATAAGGCAAAAAAAAGTTGCTTTAGCTAGAGTATCAGTGACGATAATGTGATATACTTGGATTCGAGAGATTTGTTGAAGCTTCAGTCATGAAGAACATATTCTTTAGAATCTTGTTGAGAAAATAGTACTTTCGTTTATACAACGATATACTCTCGTCGACGGTGCACAAATAACGAACATCTTTTTTTTTTCGTCCATGAATAATAACTCGTTCTTTCATTTATAAGACGACTTAATCTCGTTGACAGCGCGAAAATAACGAGTATAATTATCAATATATATATAAAAGCGAAGTGTCGGTCGGGCATACTTGATATCTCCGAATTTCGTGAGTTACACGAGTCCAATTCCACTTTTTCTCCTATAATACTTCCATTCCAATTTTAGTGGCACAGCGGTATGTCTGCGGACTTACAACGCTAGAAACCGGGTTTCGATACCCGTGGTAGGCAGAGCACAGATAGCCCATTGTGTAGCTTTGTGCTTAACTTGAAACAAACAGACAAACAAATCCATTTTAGTTTAATTTAATGGCTAACGTAGGAGTAAGTAGCTCCTAAATTTTGACACTTTTTCTGCTATGTAAAAAGCCTATTCAAGAATCTCCCCAACGACTTCTTCCCACGTCAAATTGCGGCATTCATTAAGCACTACAAACCAGGGCTGTCTTTCCATGCTACCAAGACAAGAATTCTACGCCATCTTGCTGCAGCCATCAACCATTTCTGATTCCAACTTCCTTCGCAGCCCGTGGAACTCGGTCCTGCATGTTACATGCACACTACCATCGTCTTACCCGTCTACTACAACCAACCAGACAACTATAACATTCAAGCTAGTCTCAACCTCTGATCAGTCAACTCAAACTGAAGCCATGAAAACCATGCCTCATCATTCCTAACCCACGACTGCACCCTCGCCTCGCATTCCACTCAGATAAAACCTTACCGAAGGAAAAAAGCCACGCAAACTTCTCTGGCCATTGAAATTCAACCTTCCCCGTCCGATAAGAATAACCTCCCGACGGCATTCCCATGTCGACCAGTGTCCTGCAAAAGTTTCGTCCCGTTCCCTTCCACCAATCCGTCAATAACAGATAACACTTCAGCTGAAACAATTACTCAGTTTTCCTTTTTTTCCCCACCCCACGCTAAGATCTACCACAAACATCGTTATAAAAATCTGTACTCCAGGATGGACTTTATATATCATTAACCCGTAAGTTATTAATTTCGCAAATCAGTAGAATTTCATAGGGCACTAGCTGGCATTATTGGCGCCAGCTAGTGAAAATGGGTTTTCTTGGGGCTCTCCTTTTTCCCCCCACAGCTAATCTTTGGCATCGGATCTATAAACGGGGACTTATGATGGACCATAAGTCCCATATCCGACGTTTGTTTGTGTTTGTGTCAGTGTTTTTGTTTTTTTTTGTTAATGTCTGGTTTTGTTCTGCCTTCCCGGTTCGCTTGCCGCCTTTCACCTGCTTGTTGACAATTTTTGTTATTTTTATTAATTGTTTTTAACTTTATGTTGTTGTTTTTTCACATTAAGTTTCCCACGTCACTGTAAAACATGTGCCGGGCGAAAAGAATCACATTTCTGAACACACCGGTTACATTCAGCTCTGAAATCCTTTCGATTATGATCTGAATGATACAAATCGAAACAACTGCCAAGGTAAAAGGAAAGTTCCCAGGATCAGATCAGGCATGGTGTTATATGTGTCACACCACATCATTATGACGTCAAGCTAAGTAAGATCCGAATAGAAAAGCCGAGAAAACTCCCGTGATCGAAGACACGAAAGTGCATTCGAACCCAATCAAGGCCAGTGAAAAATAAGTCAAGAATTAGCGTAAATCTATGCTTGGGAATTGTTACGAAAAAGCCTTTGTTAAAATAGACCGAAGATACCAATTATCTGTAAGGAAGAGGACGACTGTTCCTCAGAAGAATAAGTGGGTATACAATCACATAGTCATTGTATGTTTTAATCTTTTATCCAAAGGCACCAATATGTAGCATATTTCCTCAGTTATATTTAGTGGATTCAGGAACAATATGTTGCATGTTCCTGGGAAAGGAAATTTTATATTTCCTTTGTGTATTACCACTTTTATACGGAATAGTTTTGGTTTCCCGCCATGTTTGAGGGCCTTTTACGCTAGTACGCCCATGAATAGTGATTTTTGATTGTTTATTACTCTCTAAATTACATTAAAAAAGTATTGTTGTAAGCTATAATTTCAATGTTCTAATTTAGATGTTTGCCAGAAATAGTTGCTAATCGTAATGATGATTTAATAATCGAGAAACTTTGACTAGCATTGTTACGTATTATAATTTCAAATGGTCTGAAATTGAGTTAACTTATAATTTAAATTTAGTAGTTAAATTGTACTTTGGATTTGGTATTTAAATATATGCCACTATGTAGTCAGTATATGACATTTGCCAACAAAATTGACACACAGTTTCTTTTTTAACACAAATGCATTTTTATATACACACAACAATACAATTTACAATAACAGTTATTACAAATAGTTATTACAAACAATGATTTATAAACAAAAATTGCACAAACTTACAAGCAATATAAAGTCTTCTTTCTAGTCTGAAATTTCCTTGATATCTTATGGAGGGTTCACCATGATCGAGTTAATTACGAGTTGATGTAGGTACGATTCGCTTTGCCCTTCGTTATTTACCAGCCACACACGCTGAGCTCTCCACGATGAATTTATATATTTTTTTTGTAAAAATACTAATGTCCAATGAGAATCCACTGAAGTTAAATGGTTTGTAATGTTCGAACTTTGTAAAGGTTCCTGGTCAAATATCTGAAGTTTTCCGATTGATAAGCGTTATAACAATCACAGTTATAGCTTCCAAAGTTTATAGCACACTGACTATAGGAAACTAATAATATATACTCCCCTTTGGCGGGTCGCGTTGGTTATATTTATTGTTGTGTGGAGGCGTTCTAGAAATTTCAGTTTTACG
>NW_013668283.1:87866-89057 GCF_000517525.1 Limulus polyphemus
CCATGCCGGGCACCTAAATGAACGAGGTCTGTAGCGAACGTTACTGAAAAAGTAAAGTAATTCGTTATCGTTCGGTGGCATTATTTTTACTATATAACCCAAACGAACCCACCTTATGATAGAATACGTTATAACAGTATAAAGACATCTGGTATGGAGGTAAGAAACTAAACTTTTCATTTGACTTCGAAACAATAATGTTTTTTTAGTTCCTTTTACTCACAGATATTGCAAGGCATTTTGTCAAGTACATATATTTGATGAGAGTGTCCGTTGAAATATATTTTATTTTATTAATGCAGCTTCACAAGTATGCAAATACAAAATTTAAATAGGTTATGTTTTGTCACTGATATTTCCACGCTATTTTTGCTTTTGGTGTTCTTATGTCTAAGCGCTTCATTGCTGCAACATTTATTTTGTAAAGAGAACTAATTTTTTTGTTTCGAAAATTCTTTTGGTGTTCATAAAATATTAAGGAGTAAAAAGTTAATAAATTTAACTGTTAATTTTCTTATCCACCATTGCTACGTGTGGTTTATAAAGTTAGTGCTGCCATCTATTGTCAAATAATTGAAATAGTCTTTCGTTTTTATCCATTATGTGAGTAAAAATAAATAAATTTGTATTCATTGTTATCAGTGTAAGAAATTTAAGTCTAAAACATACCGAGAGCGTGTGATAATTACTTACCCGTTACTACACACAAACTTTTAGCATGTTGTGCAATTATACAGTTTTATCAATTTGCATTGATTCGTTAAATGGACTGGCTCAAGAATGAATAAATTATTATTTATTTTGACATAATGAAAAATATTTGTGGTGCTCCCTCGCAGTTTCATTCTCCCTTTTAGGCTCGATGACCGTTACGTAAGGTAAGAGACAGATGCTGAAAAATGGGGAACATTGAACAAGTTATAGTCCTCCGGAAGGTCAGCGATAAGCTTAAGGACTTACAACGATAAAAATATTATTATTAAATTGTTTGTGTTCATGGCTTTTAAAAAGTTGTGTGTCTAGCGGTGATGAAAATCACACAATAATAGAGAAACGTTTCATTTCCTATTGTGACAACTATGATTAACACTGAGTAGGGCTCACGTGATTTAAAATAGATACTAACTGTATAAAATGTTATTCTCCTTTAAAACAGCTTAGGAGTAGTATCGACGCATGTAGATTCGCACA
>NW_013668283.1:89283-101147 GCF_000517525.1 Limulus polyphemus
GGAAGGCAGCTAGTCATCCACCGCCAACTCTTGGGCTACTTGTTTACTAACGAATAGTGGGATTGACCGTCACATTATAACGCCCCCACGGCTGAAAGGGCGAGCATGTTTAGTGGGACGGGGATTCGAACCCGCGACCCTAAGATTGCGAGTCGAGCGCCCTAACCACCTGGCCATGCCGGGTCGAGAGGGGATAAAGTGTATGCGAAACTTGAAATTGGTTATTCTTTGAACAACAGAGGCATGACTCTCAGAAAATGTGACAGAGACATTTGTAAAATATGTATGTTAATTTTTTCTTTGTTTGCTGTTAATCACAACGCTACATAATAGGTTATCTTTGCTGTGCTCAACACGGGTATCGAAACCCAGTTTTTAGCGCTATAAGCCTTCAGACTTACCACTTAGCCAGTAGGGTGCTGCATGTCAAAACGCGGAAATGTGTGTGACAGATTTAAAATGATTACAGGTATTAAACTGCCCCACCAGGAGTAAACCTGAAAAGCTGACTCATCATCTGCCCCTAGTTCCCCCGTCTGTGCTATCAAGGGTGACGATTTACTCTCTAATTGCTTTTATTAGAAATTATTTGGCAAGTTACTGGAAATTCGACCTTCCTACAACATTAGTTTCGCTTGAGAGCGTAGCGAACTATGTGAGACGATCCTGAGAAATGGGCGATCTTAGCTAGGTTTTAATTAACATAAACTCTGAAAACCTTCTCTCGGCAGCTCCAGTAGTCACTGGAGCTGCAAACAGCACTCTGAGATCAATGCACACGATGGATGTACTGCTACAAACTCATTTTTGAAAATAAAACGCAGTGTTCCAAAGTGTTAAATGTCTGAAGAATAACAGTAATTAGATTTTGAAGTCCATTTGACATGTAGATTAATTCAACCAGCGCTCGATAGAATCATATCTAAACCGTGTACAATTTTACTGAGTTTATTGTGTTCAACATTTTGATTGCTTTAACGTTGTGCAAGATACCTAAAATGTAAAGGTAATCGTGGAGCAAGTCAAATCTATCTCCTAATTTCAATAAACAACGGCTTACGACAACTTAAAGAAATTCAGGTTCTTTGTCTAACACGAACTACACCAAGACGTTTCTTCGTCTAATACGAACTACACCAAGACGTTTCTTTGTCTGACACGAACTACACCAAGACGTTTCTTTGTCTGACACGAACGGCCGAAAATCGCTTCCTTGTTTGACATGAACGAGATTTCCGTAATTCTGAAACAACTGATAATCTATCTTCTAGTTCTTTAACGCTTGTCATGCACGTTCGAAACCATTTTCTTTATATTGACTATATTACCAGCTATGAATTCTCTTAGTTGAGCTATTTTGCACACTCAATTTACACCTCTTTTGGTGTCGGAAAGAATCTTAAGAGTCGTATTGATAAAGTATATATTTGTTCATAAATCAATAAGTTTTTGTCCAGTTGCATTAATTTGCAACATCACGAAGTCAAACGTTCAAAAATTGACAGCCTCAAAGAATGGAAAACGTTATCTTATTTAATTTCAACTAGTAGAGTCATGCCATTAGCCCCATTTCATTTTAATTTTTCTAATTTTTTGAAAATCAAATAAAATATAAAAGGTAAGCGTCAAGGTTCAACTATAAAATCATCATAATAAAAATGAACAAAATTCACACTACAACAAAATTTTACAAGTCAAAGACTGTACACAAAATTTTCAGTATTTTAGTTTGTTTCCCATAATATCCAAAATATACAGTAATCAAATGTCCAGATACAATGCGGAGAATAAAGATATCGCTGCTGTTTAAGCATCCTGCTCTTTTTTGATTCACACCATTTAACTTTCAGTTTACACTAGGGTTATAATAAGTGCTTAAGCCTGAATTAGAGAAGTATTTCATAATTAAAATATATATTTTTTATTTATTTCTTACTTCCTAGTGTACAGTTTTGGCCAAAATGTTTGCATGTTTTGTAACAAATAAGATCATTACTACTAAGATGAATACAAATAAATTCAGTGCTGTCAAACTGAGAAATATATATTATATTAAACATCTACATATGCAGCTTGAATAACGAGACAGGTTCTGTGGACATAATGAACGATTTATTAGAAAAGCAAACGATTTTATCAGACACCTGTAGGAAGATGACAAAATATAACATTAGATTATTATCATTATCGTCTGTGACATTAAATCAGTTCGTATTAAAAATTCAGTACTTGGTTGCTCTTTTTTGTACTGTAATAACCTCTGCAAGGTGACGTAGCATGCTGTCGATCAGGTTACTGGTATAATCCATCGTAATTTCATCCCAACTTATCACTAGAAGACACTGCAACTCAGCTACAATAGCTGGTTTAGGGGCGTAGTTAGCTATTTTCCGGCTCAGTTCTACCCAACAGTTCTCAATGGGATTTCAATCTCGAGACTTTGTTGGCGATGGCAATCGTGTAATGTCCTCCTGATCAAGATAATCCCGTTCAATACGTGCACTGTGATCCTGGAATACAAAGTTATTGCCAAGCCTTGCCCTAGCATATGGCAAAAATATCGTCTCCATGTGCTGCCTGTAAGAGGCGCAATTAACGTTTCCCTGGAGGATATGAAGAGCAGTTTTTCCACCATGATGAATAGCTGCCCAAACATGTACTGCGCCACTTCCTGTGTGTTCCCTGTGGGAAAGACAGTTTTCTCTCATCTGTTCTCCAGGCATATTATGAACACGAATCCTACCATCAGCGTTAACAAACCGGAAACAGGACTTATCAAAAAGATGATATGTCATCAATGTTAGCTGTAAGTTGGCATGTTGTCTTGCCTAGTAACACGGTGACAATAGTGAATTCTGGCTAATATCAGTTTGCAGATAGCCCTTCTTACAAAATAACCTTCTTTGATCAGTCTACTATTCACTGTTCTTCTGAATATCCTGGAATGAATGTGTTCATATCACTCCTGTCATAAGGTGTTGCAAGATTCTATCGGCATTGACGTGTTAACCTGATCAAAATAAGGTCATTTCAGGCAGTAGACATTCCTGGAACAACTTTTCCTGTAGTCCGATGACGTTTCAGAATTCTGGATACAGTCGAACAATTTGACGCCCTATAATTTCTGGCACGTGACGAGACATGACTCTACACCAAGTACAGATAAATTGTCTGAACAAAGTGTTGATCTGTTTCGAAAAATATTATACCAAAAGCACATCCTTTTGTACAAAACAGGTGTGTATGTGTGTTTTGACGAAAATGCTCAAAACAACTTATATAGACCAGAATAACAACTCTACATGTTTGTCTGATCATAGACTACCTTCTATTTACTACTCGGGTATTTACTCAATAACTATACCATGCATGTAGACAATAACATCAATATAAAACACTATGCAAATATTTTGGGCAAGACTGTAGAATATAGTTTTCCGTAGAAGCAAAATCCTAGATTATTATTAAGTTTCACGCATTAAATGTACCAAATTCAGACAGTAGAAATCTTGACTACATCTCTACTGTGAAATGGGCTGTGAACGCAACTGCATTGCCGTTTCTGCCCAGTTTCTCGAGTCGACTGCTACACCTCCTCACTTCCGACCTACTTCCCTTGTCTTACAACAGTTTTCTTGGAGAATGAATGCGACTGAAAATCCTTACAGAGATTTTGCTCAGTGTTAGCAAATTTGCGTGTTTTCTAAATTTTTATCTATAAACTCTGCTCCATTGATTGTTTCAGTAAACAGGACATGTTTAGTGTGTATTTTATTACCACATGGATTTGTATTTAATTTGAACTACTGATCAGAGGAAAAGCAGCCATTCAGCAGCACTCTATCAAGAACGCTAAGATATTGACTGTCACTCTTATAACGTACTTGTAGCTGAACGTGTGGGGAATATTTTATGGTCTCGCTGGCTGCACAATACAGAGCTCTACCACGAGGCCACCTGCACCCACACTACATGAAAATGATTGTTTTATAACTTATTTGTGTTAACATCTCCAATTTTTGTGAAATGAGTAACTGAGTGCATGAATGTTTTTTTTTTTTCGTACCGGAAAGATAGCCTATCCTACATTTCTTAACTGAGTGTATTTACGATATTTACACAATTAATATTATGTTTTCTCCTCCCCCAATAAATATTGTATGCATGAAGCCTTTGATTGTAACAAGCTAGTCTGCATGCACATCCTTATTTTGGCTTCTCGTATTTACACCGTTATCACGCTCCTCAGCTCTGTAATCGTTTTATAGTACTCTTTCAATAGTTGATTATAGAACAGGTGAAGCGGAATGTGCCACCCCAGTTTAAACGTATTTACACCGTTATCACGCTCCTCAGCTCTGTAATCGTTTTATAGTACTCTTTCAATAGTTGATTATAGAACAGGTGAAGCGGAATGTGCCACCCCAATTTAAACGTATTTACACCGTTATCACGCTCCTCAGCTCTGTAATCGTTTTATAGTACTATTTGAATAGTTGATTATAGAACAGGTGAAGCGGAATGTGCCACCCCAGTTTAAATAATTTTTCCAACAAATGTTCCTCGCCTTTTCTCTCGCCAGCGCTTCCTTATGCTTGCCCCTCCCAACTTTTAACAAAGTTCAGTGCACGCGACGTAAGGTCCTAAAGAATGACCTCTGACATAGCTGTACCTTTGCTCTCGTCGAAATTAATGAAGGAAATGATATTTTTCAACACTTACCTCCATACCTTGGATATTCACCGCTCTTAAAACTATCGACAGCTACTGTTGATTACTTACATAAGGGATACAGTTCCCTATTATAGAAAAGCACTTCACGTGTTTAATTTTTAGAACAATTGTATAAAAGACCATGTTTGCGTGCCGCTTCTGTCTAATGGATTACTGCATCAGAGGTGGTTTCATATCAGCAATGTTGAAGAACTGATTAAAAGTGGGGTTACAAGCAACAGATGCCTAGATGATTCCACCATTCTGTTGAAAGAGACGACATATTGCTGCACAAATGACAATTTTTACCACAATTTTATATATATATGCTTTGACAGTATACTTGTTATAAATCTTGCTTACCATCTGCTATTGGGTGCTTTTCTCCACTTTAGCAATCACAAAGTCACAAAAACAGCTGGAAAATGCTTTATTATCTTAAAGGTTCCTTGGGAGCTCGTATCCTGTATAAAACACTACTTATTTGTTTGTAGTTGAGCACAAAGTTACACAATGGGCTACCAGTGCTGTACCTACCACGGGTATCGAAACCCAGTTTCTAGTGTTAGAAGTCCGTAGACATACCCCTATGCCATTGGGAGACAAGTTAAATATACAAAAGTTTGTTGTTAAGTACAAAGCTGTGCCCACCATGGGTATCGAAATCCAGTTTTTAGAGTTCTAAGCCTTCAGACTTACCACTGTGCCACTAGCAGGCAAGATACAAAAGATCCAACTGAAAGTATTGAACTTGAACATGGACATTATTTTCAACTAAATAGTCACATGTTCTTTTCGTGAAGTAAAATTTATAGGAGATGAAAAATGCTAAATTAAAAATAGCCGAATGTAAAAACGTGACATTTTCGACCCTTAACCCACCATAGAACCGATAAAGAGTTGAGTAGGTTATGTTAAAACGACATTAAATATGGAAATAAGCAAATCATGTGACAACCACAGCCGATATAACGTTTGGTATTGATGTTTTGTAGGTAGTTTGATGCTATCGAAATTAAATGGATTTTGAAATGGGTATGTAACAGCCATTTCCGACAAAAAATATTCTTACATTCAGATCATAAAGATCGGGGAGTGAGAATTTCCGAGATGAGTGTGTTCCTTGTATTAAATAACATTGGAAAACAAAGGAATACGGATCAATTTGAGGTACCATGACCATCCAGAAAGAGACCTGCAAAAAGTTGTATCCAAGCCGTAGTAAAAAAAGAGTGGTGCTTGTAACAGATGTGAATCCACGAACACAAAGATTAGTGGCAAAAGACGTCAACCTGCCCCAGGCAACAGCACCTATCACAATCAAGAAGTAACTCCGTTTGGAAAAGCTACACAAGTCAAAACTACAAGCTGCTTCTATGACATATCTAGGAAAGAAAGACGAACTATACAAAACTGTGTGTACGGTACATAGCCTGGGAAAAATAGCATTACAGGTGACACTTGAAGATGCATATTGGTAACGGTAACAAACTTCATGTTATTTTACCCTGGACAATGGATGTAAATATATGTCCACAAGTGGTACACCGCATGTTACGAAGCTTTTTCTAAGGGATTCATGAACATCGCTAGACAGTGTTCCAGGAGAAAGCTAGGGATCAGGAGAGTAGATAAAAAGTTCAAGTTGAGAACTTCTTACCATAAGGTTAATGTTCTGGACCCCTTTTTATATATACACTGGTATTAATGTTTTCAACTTTAAGGGCAGTTTATGCGGCATTGGGTCAAAAATCCATGATGCTGAGGCATAGTCATTCCTCATTTAAAACTGATGACTAGAGGAAGGAAACCGATCATCCGCACCCGCCGCCTATGCGGGAATTGATAATAAAAAAAGAGTGATTAACACAGTTATAATGCCGCCACAGTTGAAATTGCGGAGCGTGTCTAGTAGCATATAGCATTTCGAACAATTTTCAGATACGCTGCTCATTATGTTAACAACTGTGCCCTGTTCGGCTTTTTACTAATACGCTAAGGCCACATATGGGTTTCTAAAAAAAGAATATTTTTTATGTTCATGAAAATATGCCCAGAGAGTTAGGTAAGTGCATATCTGATGACTTAAAGAGAAAGAGAGAGAGCTATTCACATTAGTGTCACCCTTTTGTAAAAATGTATGATTTTCAAATCTAATAGAAAAATTTTAGAAATAGAATAATGATATTAGACTAAAATATAAAAACAAAACAAATCAAAGTATAAAATAAGCGCGTTATCATCTTACGAGAAAATATTTTATGAACTTTACTCGATGGATTTATCTTTAAGTTAATTTTACATTATTCTTTTGATAAAATGAAAGGTTGTTTATAAATTATATCTTACAATAATTGAATTAAAAACGTGTTGTTTAGTGCAAAGCTACACAATTGGTTTCCTGCATTCTGTCCGTTGCGGGGAATCGAACGCTGAATTTTAGCGATCTAAGTCCGTAAACGTACAGCTGACCTACCGGGGGAGGTTTTTGGTAGTTTACATTTGAGGTGTCTTTTAAAGTGCAGTGTTTGTTTGTTTTGAATTTCGCGCAAAGCTACACGAGGGCTATCTGCGCTAGCCGTCCCTAATTTAGCAGTGTAAGACTAGAGGGAAGGCAGCTAGTCATCACCACCCACCGCCAACTCTTGGGCTAATCTTTTACCAACGAATAGTGGGATTGACCGTCACATTGTAACGCCCCCACGGCTGAAAGGGCGAGCAAGTTTGGCAGGACGGAAAGTGTAGTGTAAGAACAACAAAATTTGGTGCAATATATTAATTGTAATTTATTATAAAACAATCGATTTATTTCCATATTTTTGGATTTTCGTGTCTCATTAAAAACACCTACACTATTTATATAATGCCAGAAAAACTTGCCAAAAATTACAATAACTCACTTGTTCAGCATCGGGTTTTAGGTCGTTGAGCAATCTGGGAGGGTCAGGTTCGATCTCTTCCTCCCTCCTTAAGGCCCGGCATGGCCAGATGGTTCGAATCCTCGTCCCACCAGACATGCTCGCCCTT
This sequence comes from Limulus polyphemus, assembly GCF_000517525.1. Classification (NCBI taxonomy): domain Eukaryota; kingdom Metazoa; phylum Arthropoda; class Merostomata; order Xiphosura; family Limulidae; genus Limulus; species Limulus polyphemus. The sequence continues at coordinate 97,024 of NW_013668283.1, forward strand.
TTAGGCGTGGGGACGTTATAATTTGACGATCAATCTTACTATTCGTTGGTAAAAGAGTAGTACAAAAGTTGGCGGTGGGTGGTGATGCTAGTATTGAATTTGGTATGATTTGTCATTAATTTCTTTAGATGTATTTTTGCTATATTTAACCATGCAGGGCATGCATATTCAATTACTGGTCTTACGTATTGTTTATAAATTTTAATTATTTTTTTCTGTAGCTCTTCCTGTATTTTAGCCTATTAATCATTTAAGTTAGTTTGCTCGTTGCCATACCTTTTCCCCCTTATTTCGGTATTATGTTTATTCCAAGTGAATTTTGAATCGTAAGTTATTCCTAAAAATTTTGCCGATGACCAGACATCAAGAAGACCTCCATTTAGATATAGTTTGGGTGGTTTCCTATGAAGTTCAATCGATTTTAGGAATAACCTTAGTTTTTGTTGTTGGTATATAAATTTTGATTCTATATTTTTGGCAGTATTCGACTATTTGATTTAAAACTGATTGCAAATTGTACGATGCTATTGAGAGTGTGGTTGAGCTCTCCCAAATAGCCACATCATCAGCAAACTGAGAAGTTGAGTAAAGATCGTTTAACGGCATGTCGCTTAAATACATGATGAAAAGGATAGGACTAACTACCCCACCTTGAGGAACACCTGCCTCTGGAGTAAAATACTGAAAATTTGATAACCAGCGAATAACTCCTGTTGGCAAATCCGTTTCTTTTAATTTAAAACTTAAACCATTATGCCATACAAAAACTTTCTCGATATCAAGAAAGCAAGCGACAGTACATTTCCTTTGATTAAAGCTATCTATTACGGTTTCAGTTAGCCTAACTAAATGATCAGTTGTTTGCCGAAATTTTCTGAAACCATTTTGAACTTCAGGTAATTTTAATGTGATCTCCAAAAAATTTGAGATCCTATTGCTAATTATTCTCTCTAGAATTTTGCCTAAACAACTAGTTAAACTGTTCGGTCTATAATTTTCTGGCTTATTCGCAGGTTTACCTTTCTTCGTGAACATAAGTACACATGCTTGCTTCCAAGAGGCAGGGACATATCCCGAATTTAGGAATCAATTAAATAATGATGTTAAGTGATCAAACAATTTTTGGGTACCTTTATTTAATAATATAATTTGTATTCCGCCTTCATCTGGTGCTTTGTTTTTAGTTTTTTTTATGGATAATATTACTTCAGATTTTATTATTGTATTTGTGATTGGTCGTGATTTATGTTTTAGGGGTTTGTTGATCTAGCTGGAAATTTTGGTATATATAATTCTTTATTTGTTACAACAAATTCGTTTACTTTATTATAAAAGTGTGGTTCTTCATGTGGTTTAAATGTTTTGTTTAATTGTTCTTTAAAGGCTTCTGCTTTCTGTTTATTTGTGAAGGGTATTTTATTATTGTGAAGTAAGCTCGGATATTTGTGAGTTTTCTAGTTGTTAGTGAATCTTTTCAAGTATGTCCAGAATTTCTTAGATTCTGTATAATCATCTAATTTTTAAAAGTAGCTATCCCAGCTATCTTATCTTAATTGTTTAACTTCGTTTCTTGTTTTATTTCTTAGAGAATTTATTTGTGTTTTAATATTTGGGTCTTTTGTGTCCATTTATTGCCTTCTGAGTTGGCGTCTTTTTTGATCATGTGGTTGCCATTTTGTGTTGGTGTAATGTTTTTGTTGTTTAGTTATTGTTTTCTCAGCGGCTTTTATCAGGCATTCAGAGATTGGTTGACAATATTCATCAATATCTGATGGTTTTACTGCAATTTTAACTATTGAATTTGATAATAATTTGCTTAAGTAGTTAGCAAATTTAAGCCAATTTGCTTTCTGATAATCGAATTTAGGTTTTATTACAGGTTGATTATGATGAGGTGCGAGATCAAAGATATAGGTTATTGGCAGGTGATCACTATCTACATCATTACCTGCATAAAAACTTGAACACTTATTTGCTAATTCAGGAGAGTTGATATACAGATCTAATATATCACTAGTGTGATATATGTCACTGGTATGAGTAGGAGTTTTTGTCGTTAAGCAACACACAGCCGGTATTATCTATGAAATATTTTAATTTAATTCCATTTTGGGCTCTTTTAATACATCCGAAATGTTTGTGTTTGCTATTTAGATCACCTAGTACTAATAATTTTCTATTATGTTCATTTAGTTTTATTCAGCAGTTGGATACCTAGTATTTTAGAGGGAGAACAATATATTCCTGCTATAGTTATAATATTTTAATTTGATAGGTTTACATCTATTGTTATATTTTCATTTGTAATTTCTATCTCTATCTGTGTGGCAGACAGAGTAGATTTGTATAATAAGGCTATACCCCTTTTGGAGTCATTTTTGTTTAGTCTATCTGATTTTATGGTATTATAAACATGAAATTTAAATGAATTATTTTTATATAGCATAGTTTCTGTTATAACTATTATACCTGGATTTATTTGTATTATTAAGTCTTCGAACTCGTGCCTCTTGGAAGTAAGACCACCCTGGATGTTAATGTGTTGGATTGTGAATGTTTATTTTAGAAATGCGCTCATAAATGTTTGTACTATGTATGGCATTATTGGTGTTATGTGAGTGTTTTTGCTATGTTAATATGTAGTGCGATTCAGTCTTGTTTGCTTTCCGGGTTTTGATATTGTGTGATGAAGTCTTTAAATATATTTTAATAACCTCTATTTTTGTTGTGTTATTTTTAGTAGTTTGAGTTTCAGTTACTTTTCTTGATAGTGTTGATTTGCCTGTTGTGTTTTTCGCTTAAATGTTTTAGTTTGTTGTGTAGTGTTTGTTGTTTAACAACACTTGCATATTTTGTTGTGGTTGTTGGTTGTATGACTGGTGTGGGAAGTAATGGTTTTCTAATTTGTTGTGGTTGTGTTTTTGTGTAGTTTGTTCTGTGATGTTATTATTTAGTTATAGATTCTAGTTTTAATGTCCTTGTATTTTTGGCAACCTTTATAGTTTGCCGTGTGTTGTTAATTGCAGTTGCAGGATAATGGTGTGTCATTTTCTTTTTTTTTGCAGTTGATTGTGATACAATTATTCACGTTATGTTTAAGCCTATGTGTTTGAATTTATGAGGCAATTGTTTGTCGTGGATCTGCAAATTTTTAAGGAAAAATAAACGAGATGGCGCTCGTTCTATTCTGTGGAAGGTAGGACTAAGACACGGAGATGATGAAATGTATTAGAATACAACTTGGCGATCAGTCCAATCTGGTGACATATTAGAGAATACAGATGAAGTCATAGAAAGATATCTAGATGATATTTTCTTGACGGCGACTGTGACAAACTCTGGACATCTGCTGCAAACAATTTATCAGTAGATCACGCCCCCGTAGATCACGAGAAAGGTGAAACAAATGAATGATATAGAACATATCCAGACGCCTTTTCTCCAAAGTTATATTTATAGTAGTGCGTAGACCGATTTAGCTCTTACTGTCTGATAAGATAACCATCTAACGACAGAGAAAACGCTTACTTTCACAGTTCTGCATTGCGTTTTAACTGGTAGCAACTACAAGCAATTTCGCTGATGTCTGTTCACATTTCATACACGGAAGTAAAGCAAATTTCATGTAACATTTCAAATTTGTCAAAAGTTTAACGAAAGTGTTAAATAAGATATATCAGTTTGGCACGTATTACAACAAGTGCGGATGAAACGAATCAGTTATTTACCAGTCTCTTGACGGCCTTTTGCGTAAAACTGACCACACTTACTCGCTAATAATCATTATTTTATGTTAGCACTTCTGACCAATTTTATGGCCCGGCATTGTTAGGTGGTTAGGGCACTCGACTTGCAATCTGTGGATCGCGGGTTCGAATCCCCGTGACACCAAACATGCTCGTCCTTTCAGCCGTGGGGGCGTTATAATGTTACGGTCAATCCCACTATTCGTTGGTAAAAGAGTAGCCCAAGAGTTGGCGGTGGGTGGTGACGATTAGCTGCCTTCCCTCTACTCTTACCCTGCTAAATTAGGGACGGCTAGCGCAGATAGCCCTCGTGTAGCTTTGCGCGAAATTCAAAAACAAACAAACAAACTCTCTATTGATATCAAAACCAATGCTCAG
>NW_013668283.1:101157-102145 GCF_000517525.1 Limulus polyphemus
AAACAAACTGACCAATTTCTTGGCAATATTATTCGATCTTTTAAGAACAAACTCAAGTTCTAATTTATATTCATTTTTATTTTACGAATTGTATTTGAACACTTAAGTTCTTTAGGTTAGAGATCTTTTTCAAACTTTTTTCAGTCCAGAACTCCTTTTGTGAGATTGAACATTCAATATCACCGTTTGTCAGGTAACTAAAAATCAACCAATGATATTATTTTAAGAAAGAAAGTGTAGCTTGTTTGGAGTAACGCACAATACTATACAATGGGTTATCTGTGCCCTGTTCACCACGGGTATCTGTCTAAACTCTAACAAACAATGCCCTTTAAAAAATCTAATAAACATATTTTGCATTATTACACAAGAACCTACCTTTTCTTGTGTGTGTGTGTTTTAGGCACTAAGCCACACAATGAGCTAGCTGCACTCTGTTCACCGCGGGGAATCGAACCAGTATTTTAGCATTACAAGTCTGTAAAGTTCCCGTTGACTCATCAAGGGACTCGTGTGTGTGTAAAAATATTGTTCGTTTGGGCTTCCGCCAGAGGCGCCGAGCCATAGTGGCTGTGGCCTCCTTAAATTGTCTGGACCCAGTTAAAAAGCTTTAATTAGTTTTTCTCGGTATTGCTGACATCACTGATGAACTTTCAATTTGAAATACAATTTTACATGTGGCTGAACATCTTCAAAAAGTCAAACTAATCCCTATGAATACCATAGTTACACTTTCTTTCATGTTAAAAATGTGCTGAAATTGTTCATGAAGTTGTTGTAGTGACATTGAAAAGGTAAAGTATTGTTACGACAGCGGAAGTCACGTGACGCTAGTAACACGTCATGATAATCTCGAAGGTTCGTGAATGGTCGAGTGTTTACTAGATGTGCGGTATTCTTGTATATAAAACCGCCAAGAAGTGACGGCAACAATGGAATTGAATTGCAGACAGAGATAGAGACGGACAATTGAGTCAAGCGCGTGAAT
>NW_013668283.1:103145-111606 GCF_000517525.1 Limulus polyphemus
GCCCTGTTCTTCCACTTATAAAGTAAATTATATTGTGGGGCTGATAGAATTAAGATGAAAATCAACGTATCATTGCCATGTCGCCACACCACAAACGTGCCGTTCACATATCTTACCCACAGCTGTTTGTTTTTTTTTTTTACCAATGTTTCTGATGCCCAAGTTTTACCGTCAAACATGAAAATTTCTGCTAACAGAGTGATAAAGGTGACCCCATGACAAGCCTTTATTCTGTTTACAAGTTTCATCAATCACCTTAAAATAACTATAATTTACATCTTATTCTACGTGAAACAATTTTGCGGGCTAGTAACCTATTTTCAAAACAACATAATACTTCTTCTATTGGCACATTTGTAAACAAGGAAGCGAATTCAAATGAAACTAATCTACCATCGTTTTCTATATTGATATTTTTGATCTTATTAATAAATTCTGACGAATTCTTAACTTAGAAATAAAACAATTGACGATTCCCTGTTAACAACAATTGGGCGGAATGGTTTTATGCACTTTCAGGAGGATATAAAAACGAGGTAAATTAAAGTAGGACGATATAAGATTTCTTTGTTCATTCATTGTGAAGGTAAGGCAGGTTTTTACAACTGTTCCGTACTTTACTCTGTATTACATTCGTCAGATCTTTCTATACTTCCATGTATCATTCAAAAGATTTTTAATAGTATCTTTATAATTGTTTTTATCTAGTATAACAATCTATCCTCTTTTGTTTGCTTTAGAAATTACAAAGTTATTATTATTTTTTATTAGCCGAAGTTGGGTCACCACATGATTATGCAAGTTTCTTTTGACTTTTTGTATTAGAAATAAATAATTTAATCGATATGCCTCCAACTGACACATGGTAAGTCCGCAAGCTTTTGATGAAAATAACTCCGGTTTCGATACCAATGGTGGGCAGGGAACAGATAGTTTATTGTGAAGCTTTGAGCTAAACAACAACCAAACCAACGATGTATTGATATTATTTACTTAACCCCTCACATTATTAAAAGTTTTCTACATTGTACTCATATTTCATAACTTCAGTCATACTAGGGGACAAAGGTCGTTATCAAGTCCCGTTATGAAGAATTTGACGCTGAATGCTGTAAGAATTCGATTTTCTGAAAATGTGTTGCAGCTTTGGATGTCCGCTGCTTGTTTAGTGTCTCCAAAATGCAAAGAAAATCCTCGTTTTACATGCTTTGGCCATATGTGGAAAACATCAATTGCGAACTTCTGGTTTCTGAATAAAAGCTGTTTGCTTGATGACTTACAGAGTTGTCCAGCCTCTCAAACTGAAAAAAATACATATATTGCTGTAAGCTATATTTTCAGTGTTTTGGTTTAGATGTTCCTATTCTAAAAGGGGCTGCTAATCATAATTATTATTATAATGTAACACCTAGAATGTTCTTGACTATTAAGAATAGAAACGCTTTGTGAAGTATCTAGAAAAATAAGGGTGCATTATAATTGTTATAATTACGAGTAATGACTATAAAGAAGTCCATGAGTAATCAATGGGTGTTTCAGTTGGTTGTAAGGAAGTGAGCGTCATTGCATTCTGTTATTCAATTACACAGTGAGTTATGTGTTTGTTTGTTTTATCGATCAAAACTAAATTGTTTGTAAATTTAGGTCTACAGTTTGTATCAAAGTGAACGTAGCCTGTAATAAAAGTTATAAAAAAAATTAATTAATTATCATTACGTGGACCGATTTCGCGTTATTTACACCAAATAATTCAAAAGAACCCACCCAGTGATATAAAACTTTACAACAATATTTACTTGCATGTGGTAAAGGAGAAGCTCACAGAGATGTATCCTGACTTGGCCTCTCTTTATCACTTCATTCTAACTCTGCCAAGCACACTGTGTTCTTGCGAGCACAACTTCATTATGAAAGCTTGTCAAGAGCAAGCCCTTGTAGCACCGTGACAACGCAACGTGTCATTGACTCGATAGTGCTGTCAGTTGAGTTAGAAAGAGTGAAGTCGACAAAGTTAGATCTTTCTCGTGATTGTTTCGGAAATCAATTTGCTTTTGATGAAGATAGTTGTTCACTTGTTCTTTGTATAACGTTTTTACTTTATGTATACATGATGTATGTATTGCTGTTACACATATGGTGTTGCATGTACTATACATCTTATTTAGTGTAGTATATTTATAAACATACAAATAGATACATGCATAGAATGATACTAGAACAATGCATCTGCTCTTTTTGTAAGACTTGTGACTTTACAGGAAATCATGAAAGCGTTACATAACATAGAAAATATGTATATGAATATATTGGTATATCAATATCAGCAATACAAATTATTGGGCGTTTGGACTTCTCCAAATTTTTTAGTTGCTGGATGTCGTTGTAGTTGTTTGTTATTAAGCACAAAGTTACACAAAGTGCTATCTGTGCTCTGCCCACCACGGGTATCGAAAATCGGTTTTTTGCGGTATAAGTTCGCAGACATATGCTGGTTGTCTCTAGCTAGCCTCCCAGTGGCACAGTGGTGAGTCTGCGGACTTACAACGCTAGAAACCGTGTTTCGATACCTGCGGTGGACAGAGTACAAATAGCCCATTGTATAGCTTTGTGCTTAACTTCAAGCAAACAAACAAACTAAAAACAAAATGTGTCAAAAATATAATTCTAAAGTAGAAAGATGATTTTATGCTCCGTTTACTGTAAATGTCAAAATTAACATAACTGTTACATAATCTTATATATATATACATACATATAAATGCTAGAAAATTATGTTGTTTGTCCAACTATTTATGAACTTGCTAATTACAAAATGTAAACATAGAAGTTATGAAACCTATAAAGATTTCTTGAAATCACATTAAAACTACATTTGAAGCCTCAGAGATTGAAGAAAAATCCGGCAAATGACGAAAGAACTAGCAGAAAGACCGATTTTAAAGAGCCAATTATATGCCCAGTGCTCTCGTCCCGATTAGACGTAGCAGCTGCTTTTATTTTTCTACACTGTTGGCAATCTAGTTATTTGTTTTTTAATTAATTTTACTTTTCTTCTTTTATATAAATTAGTTATGAAAACAACTTTCAAGTGGTTTAGTGAAACGATTAACAATGTCACCTAACTGATAAAATATATTTAGACCAATGGCGTTATCATGAAAAAATTATCTGCATTATTTTCTTTTTTTTTCACAAAATTACTGGGATAATTAGAAAACATCAATGAAACAAATAAAACACCTCTTTTTCCTGCACAACCAAACTTCAATTACGACTTGAAAGTACTCTTCATGTTGTTGTAATTAGTGTAAACTACACTCTGTTCACCGCGAGGAATCGAACTCCGAATTTTAGCACTGTAAATACATAAACTTACCGCAGACCCACTGGAAGACTACTTTGATGTGTCAGCAGTATTTTACTATGATCTTCAGGAGTGATTTTTACACAGAAGACAACAGTGAGAAATTTATAGAAGAAGGGGGCTGTTTTATTACATGGGTGGGAGGGCGGAATATGATTACATTTTAAATATACTTAAAATGTCAGTCCATAACTGTGTGCCTCCCAGTAGCACAGCGGTATGTCTGCGGACTTACAACGCTAGAAACCGGGTTTCGATACCCGTGGTGGGCAGAGCACAGATAGCCCATTGTGTAGCTTTGTGCTTAACTTCAAACAAACGAACCATAACTGTGCATTTCTTCTTGCTGGTAACTCCTCTCTGTTTTATTTCGTGTATTTCAGTATATCACACATAATTTCAATAGCTACTCGAACATTAAATTATATTTCCATACTAGGTTTATTCAAACGTTTGGCTTGATTCCATGGAATGGAATGGCCCGTTTCTATATCGTACTCTAGGAGGCGATAATTGGATGTCTTCTTGTTGCATATATAGTTATTTGTTAGATTTCGCGCAAAGCTTCACTAGGGTTATTTGCGTCAGCCGTTCCTAATTTTGAAATGATAGACTAGAAAACATCACCCACTACCAACTCTTGGAGTGCTCTTGTACATATATTAGTATAACTATGTTTTTGAGGCTTTCTTATTATACACTCTACAGTATCGTATACGTGATTTAATACAATTATATTATTTTTCTAATGAATCGTTCTGTCATTTCGACCTTGAACTATGGAAAGCAGAACAAAATAAAAGATCTTGGATAAAAAATGTATATACGAAATTATATGGAGTGTAACAAAAAATATGAAAGTCAAACTAAACGCATTTTAAAATACTGCTCCCCGCAGAAAAAAGAACAAAGAACAAAACTGTGCACCGTGGATGCGTTATAAGATTGATAGTCAAATACTACTATTCGGCCGGACAAGAGTGGGTAATGTTGACCAGCTTCCTTCCCTTTAGCTTATCTTTTCAAAATTGGGGATAGCTGTGCTGAGAAAATTTGGAAACCCTTGGATTGGATCTTCAAAAACAACCGTAAAATAGGTGTCTGAATTCTTTTAAGTCCAGAGCTATTTACATTGCAGCGTTTCCTGCTCTATTTTGCCCTTTAATTCCTATGCACAACGTAAATTTTAAAACGTAAAAGGCTACGTGACCAGTTGTAAACTCGTAGGTTTTAGTACCTTTGTGACGTGCGCTAACATCTCTTTGTATATTTTGCTAGTTTATTTTTGTATTACCGACGTTAGATGGTTGAAGCAAGTTTCAGTTTAATTTTCAAGTCTATCGGTGGATGCTGGGAAGCCTTAAATGCGATTTGGCCGTGTGTGCTTATTTTTTGTTTCAGACATATGTTGCACACGTAACAGTAAAGTGTTGCTTCCATGATCACGAGCTTCTGTCTGCAAAACAAGATTTCAAATAAAATTCATTGTTACTGGTGAAGGGTTTGTTTGTTTTATTTTTAACACAAAGCCTCTATACTTGGTCCACCGCACGTATCGAACTCCGATTTTTAGTGTTTTAAGCCCTGAGAGTTACCGCTGAGCGTTCGAGTGGCATGGTGAAGAGAATATAGTGTTATCTAACCGATAAAAGATATTCAGAGCAATGGAATTGTCTCAGAAAAAATTATATACATGAAATAAATCATATTTTTTACAAAAGTACTGGATTAATCAGCATTAATCTTATAATTTTCATAAAAATTTATATTTTTAAAAATTCTAAAACAAGCAATGTCAAACCAAACTTTCACTTCAAAAAGGGCATAAACCAAAATGTATAACTTCCCTTAATCTCCAACCTTTTCCTGATCTTGTTCCTAGCAAGTCTTTTATTTACACGCATCCCGCTGAGTTACCAGTAGTTTATGTTCTAACACGTGACAACGCTTATGCCTTGCTGTTGTGGTTCTAAGGTTTCATGGTTTACGCCCTTTAATTTACTACATATATAAAAACAAAAACGTCTGCCCCTTTTTATGTCCGTGGGCGCGTTGTAACAGTGACGATCAAATCCCATTACTTGGCATGACAAGAGTAACCCCAAAGTTGGGATTGATAGTGTTGACTATCTACCTTCCCTTCAGTCTATCACTAAAAGATTAGGGACAGTAAGCGAATGAGATAGATCTTGGATAGTTTTGCGCGAAATTCAGCAAAACAAACGGACGAAAAACATTTTTACGAAAAAAAAAATTAAATTTAATTTGATCAGATATGCAGAAAAAGTTTTTGTCATTTAGGAATTGGGCAGGGCGTGGTCGAGTGATAAGTGTACACGGGCTGTGAAGCCGAAGCTTTTTATGTTCGCGTCCCGTTGTCGCTAAAATACGATTCACACTTTGGGGCCCTAGGTGCGCTATAAGAGTGACGGTCAGATAAGAGTAGCCCAAACGTTTGTGGCGAGTGCTGTTGACTAGCTGTCTTCCCACTAGTCTATCAGTTCGAAACTGGGTATGGCTATGCGTAGATAGCCCTTGTGTACCTTTGTCCGAAATGTCTGAAACACATAAACACTTAGGAATCAATCGATAGAGTGTTTTTGATTAATATCTCACCAAACAAACAAAAAGATAACAATGCACTCAAATCTTTTATACAAATAGGGGTCATACAATAAGTACAACCTTACCTATTAGATGTATTTGTCTCCACTTCACTATGAAGGTTTAATTTTTTTGTGTTTACTAAAAACGAATACATATACGCAATAAAAGTTATAAGCAGCAGATTATGATTCAAAGTATTGGTACTTGAAGCCTCAACATTTACAACATTTGACATAAACTTGAACTTTCTCCTAAACCCGACCGTTAATGGTTGCATTTTGGATAATGCCACTAATGTTGACTGAAAATTATTTCTTCATCAAAATCACTGAGAATGTATTAAATTACATTGACCCGTCATTCTATTTGTTTGATTTTTTTTTAGCCTTGACTTATTTTAGCTGTCTAGTCTTCCAGAATACTAAACGATTTTTCCAAAAGTACTCTACTTTCAAACTATTGGGGCTATTTTTAAATCTTGGATAAAATTGTAACAATATGTTACACATAGAAGGCTCTGGAACGACTTTACTTAAAAACCTCGTGTATAAAAAGTAGAATAAGTTTTTATTGAATTAATTTTCGGGTAAAGCTATGTCTAAGTTTAGCAAGACAAGAGGCTTGTGCTGCATCCAGAAAAGTACATCAAAGCGACGCCTATCAGAAGTAAAGTAATTCATTCTGATTCTAATGTAAACAATAAGTAAGTGTTTGAATCGAAGCTGAAGACGTTACACGTGTACCGGGATATTTTGAGTTGTCGGAAAGTGAACTCGGCTGTCGCTAAAATTGTCTCATTTTCTTACTCCTATATTGAGAACTTCTGAGAACATTCCTGAGCAGAATCTATAAAGCATGTTATGGGCCAGGAAAGGCAGCACGTTAGCTTTCCGACGAGTCGAAGACGGGGTCATAAGCACCTGTCACTAAATGGAAAGACGCCGCTGAACGAGCATAAGAGCTTACAGAAACCTGATATATGTGTTTGCTTCGTTTGTTTTGTTTATTATCTGGCAAGACAGTTCACAACGGAGAGAAATTTAGCCACGTTGTTATTTTATGATAAAATTGGGACCTATGTGTCGAAGTGGTAAATATATTTCGTTTGGTGTTATCAACATAAGTTACAACGGTTGATCAAGAAATCGGGCTTAGGTTATGGATGTAACTCCTCACCCAACGCAACGATCAGATAACACTGGTGCCAGGCAACGTCTGTATAGGCAGCCATCTAATGTTTCCAACTTCAGCTGGTCAGGTGTATACGTGCCTAAAGTGTGGGTGGTCAACCCCATGCACATTGTCACCTTAACAAAAACTAAAGAATCTTGCATCGTACGATATGCTGAGAAAATAAAATCTGTGTCTGAAAAGTGGTTCACGCACGTGTTGTTGTTGCTCTTCCTTCTCGGATACGCAGCTCTAGGGGCTGTAATTTTTCAATGGATTGAAGGATCAGTAGAGTATCAGGAAAAGGTAAGCATTGAAAATATGCGGATATTAATTATCAATGACCTCTGGGCTTTGTACAAGAAACATAACAAAGAGGAGGACTGGCGGGAACACGCGATGTGGCGACTTGCAGAGTACGAACAGCAGGTGTTTCAATCCTTCAACAGTAGTACAAAAAAAGATTCCTTGAACAGACAATGGACATTCTTAGGAGCAATGTTCTACTGCGGAACTGTTTTTACTACTATAGGTAAGCTTTAGACTCTAGGCCTAGACTGTAAACGTAAGCCTTGTAATAAACTACCATCAGAGGTTTATCATTGTTGTCACTACAACAAGTCTTTCAGTGAAACTAACAACATGACTGATTTTTTGAGGTTGTTACTATCCGAAACAACTTTTTGTAATAATAGTGTAATCCCCAACTTCAGTTGTTCTGGGTTATTACCATTTTAGTTAAACCTTAAATTGGACCTACCGCATCAGGTCTCTTCATACAGATTTAAATTATCACTATAGAACTAAGTCTAATAATGTGTTTTTGTTCACTGTTATCACTGTAGCTGTACCCTAGTTTTGACCTTTCACTAGAAGTTTCATACTAAGAAGAACTTTCACATGGTTAGATTAGATTTACCACTATAGCAATAAGCTCTACAAGAAAAGATGGATCTTAAATTTGACATACCTCAAGAAGTATTTCAATGTCTCCACTGACAGAAGAACTTTCACATGGTTAGATTAGATTTACCACTATAGCAATAAGCTCTACAAGAAAAGATGGATCTTAAATTTGACATACCTTTCAATGTCTCCACTGACAGAAGTACTTTCACATAGAAAGATTCGAATTACTAATGTAGAAGTAAATTTTCTAATGTTTTTACTTCACAGTTACCACTATAGGTTAATATTACATTTTACGTATCACTAAACATTTCTCAATGTATGCACGTGCCGAAAACCTTGTTACCTGCTGTTTGTCTGTGGGTGAGCTATAGATCTGATCTACCACTAGAACCATGTCAATATTTCTAG
>NW_013668283.1:112577-115627 GCF_000517525.1 Limulus polyphemus
GTTTCATTCTATTGTTTAGAAAACGAGCGTTAACCTCGAAATAAGAGTTGAAGTCCTGCCGTGATGCAGTTCTTATAGTTGGTCTTGATACTTGGAACAAGGTTTTTTCATTATAGACTGTTCTTATGACGCTAACGAAGCTTTTAGAAGTAAAAGTCTTGAGTTCTGATACTCATCGACCAGGAAATATTTGGAAAACGTTCTATCGGTGGTAATAATTTCAGAAGAGTTGAAGAAGTAGGTGCATACAAAGTTCGAATATTGTTTTCCTAGTTGCAGATACTTACCATAATTTTAATCGGATTTATTTAAAAATTTACATGTCATCCATGAAAATATTTTGTTTCGTAAGCTTCTCATTCAGTGTACGCCAACAAATTTTCTTAATGGTAGTTTGTTTTAACCTTTTCTCGATGTTGCTTAAGTAGCATTGCATTCACATCCGAAGGAGCAGTACGGAATTTCTGACATTATTACCCTAATAAACATTCTGGATATTCAATTTCTTGCATTAGAAGTGGATAATTCCCAGTAAATTAATAGTGAACTAAGCTAAGGTAAATTCAACATGTTATAAATTAATATAATTAGCGTGCTCATTTAACAAGATGACGCAAATAACAGAGTGAGTTCACTAGCAATAGCAGACAAATTTTGGACTTTGTTGAATAAAAATGTGGCAGATAGTACACTATTCTGTTTAGTACCAATATTTTGTTTTAGGATTTCTTGCGAAATTACACCAAATATAAACTGCAGTCCCTAATTTTGAAATAATAGACTAGATGGGAGGCAGTTAGTTAACAACACTCACCGTAAACTCTTGGGCTACTCTCGTATGTTCCGCCTGGCATGGCCTGGTGGTTACGACGCTCGACTCGAAATCTGCTAATCATGGGTTCGAATCTCTGCCATCAAACATGCTCGTCCTTTCAGCCGTGGGGGCGTTATAAAGTTACGGTCAACCCCATTATTCGTTTGCAAAAAGAGTAGCCCAAGAGTTGGCGGGGGGGGGGTATTGATTAGCTGCCTTCCCTCTAGTTTATTACTGCTAAATTAGGGATGATTACTGGAGATAGCCTTCGTGTTGCTTTGCGCAACATTTAAGACAAGACAAACCAAACCAAACTGTTATGTTCTACTAGTTGGATTTGACTGTAGCTTTTATAAGTTAACACACTTAATGCTCCAAAGCGGAAAAGGCTTGTTTTTGCGACAAAGGGAGACGAACCAGGAATCTTTTATATTAACAATAAAGTAGTATTGAATAATTTTTGAACGTAACTATACTCTCTAAACATATAACATCTGCATGTGATCAAGTATAGCTGTCAAGATTACATGGACCAAAATCGAATAAACTAGATTGGAGATTTTCAAAATAACAGTCCTCAGTCACAAATTAACACTCTTGTGTCAGATATTAAAAATATAATGCTTCAATGAAACCTTAAATAAGTGCTTCCTTTGACGTCTATTTATCCTGAATTATATATCTGCTATGCGACAAACACATTTCTACAGGCGACTGTAGGACTTCTGCCGTAGCTCAATTTCGTTGTTTGGTTTAGAAATAAACACGTATTTTAAATGTATGGTGGAAATTTAACTTCGTCAAAAAATAATGTGTTTGACTTTCCTAAATAAGATGAATTCTGAAACCTATCTAGATTAATCTTGATTTAAATAAATTAAATTAGAACATGCGTAACTGTATACAGTTTAAAAAACAAACAAACAATAAATTATCCGGTCAAGTAAAGTTTAACTGATCATTGTTCTTATCCCTCACTGAGGATTAATTAAGAGGTCCAAATGTAAGTTCCAGTTCCGATGTTTTTATAGATGTACTTTTAGTTTGGAGTATATTGTTATTTTCTCTGCGTTTAATCTGTGTAAGAAGATTTATGCACACACTCGCAATGTATGTACGCAGTAGGCCCCAAATTGTTTTCTTGTTGGGGGTTCGGAAATCTATCCTCACTGAATCGCGTCCACGAATATTTATATTAATAGTAGAAGAGAATAAAGTGAAGTTCTAACCTTACCTTATTTTTTCTTCTTGTTTCTATTGGCGTCTGTTATTAATTGATCTTAGTACCATATATTCAAGCTTGTTTGTTTGTTTGTAATTAGTGTAACGAATTTGTTATTATATACTTATTTTAATATCAACATTTGTTTAGATTAAATTTATATATAGAAACATGCGTAGTTTATAGTGTTAAATATGTATTGAGAAACATCCGCCTATTCTCCAAAGTTGTAGAAGATACTCGAGAGTAAGAATCAACAATATATGAGTGTACTCAAACGCTTTAATTTGTATTGTTACGTAATCTGAATTTTCTAGAACGCCTCCACATGGCTATAAATATAACCAACACGACGCGCCAAAGAGAGAGTATCTATTATTGGTTCGCTATAGTCGGTGTGCTATAAACTTTGGAAGCTATAACTGTGATTGTTATAACGCTTATCAATCGGAAAACTTCAGATAGTTGACCAGGAATATTTATAAATTTCGAACATTACAAACCATTTAACTTCAGTGGATTCTCATCGAACATTAATACTTTTAAAAATACATAATCTAACGTCATCGGTGGAAACTCAATCACTAATAGGCGTATGAACAGTGAAGACTACAGGGCTAGTTAGCTTCCTATAAGTGAAATATACCTACGTAATCAACTCGCTCATCGTGAACCCTCGATAAGATATCGAAGAAGTTTCAGATTAAAAGGAAGACTTTAAGTTTGTAAGTTTGTGAAATTTTTGTTTGTAATAACTATTTGTAATAAGTGTTATTGTAAATTGTACCTGTGTGTGTATATATTAAAACGTATTTGTGTTAAAAAAAGAAAATTGTGTGTATCAATCTTGTTGGCAAATATCACAAACTGACTATATATCGGTTTTTACTTAACTACTAAATCCAAGTTACAATTTAACGACTAAATTTAAATCTATCAATTAACTCAATTTCGGGCTATTTGAAATTCTAATACGTAACATTAAGCACAAAGCTACACAATGGGCTATCTGTG
>NW_013668283.1:116046-121045 GCF_000517525.1 Limulus polyphemus
AACCCAGTTTCTAGCGTTGTAAGTCCACAGACATACCGCTGTGCCACTGGGGGCATGTTCAAGCAAAAATATTATTTAAAAACAGCGCTTTGTTTTGTTGTTAAGCCCAAAACTACAAAATGGACTTTCTGTGCTGTGCCAACCACAGGTATCGAAACCCAGTTTTTAGCATTATAAGCCTTCAGATTTATCACTGAGCCACTAGGGGGTGCTAGAGGAAGCACATTTTTTTAAATTTAAATTTTAAGTTAATAGTCTACATGGTTTAGTGGTTAGCGTGCTACGCTGCAGATCAGAAAGTCTAAGGTTTGAGATATGTTGCCACTGAACACACTGAGCGCTTTCGACTGTGTTATGGAAGTGACAATCAGTCCTACTATCATTCGGTTCCAGGAGACAGACAAAGCCCTTGCGGCAGTGAGTCATACCAACTGGTTGCACTCGCTCTGATCAGTAGTTGAATATTAAGGACGGCTAAACCTGAGCATTAGGGGTCGCTGACCTGACAGCGTAGCCACGTGTGCATGAGACGCCGTTAAGTTGGAGATACCCAAACCAATTATAAGTCAAAACTGTCTAAAAATACGGTTAGGAAGAATGTAAGCTTACAATCTATCATATATATATATTTGGTAATTTAATGTTGTCGCGCCACAATGTTTATTGTGTGTGTGTGTGTGAAGAATATATTAAAACTACCAAACGGATTTTCATAGCACTCGATAAAGTGGGCCTTTCATGGCCTGGAAGTTATAAACGGTGGGTCGCAGGATTAAAACCAGTCCCCGAACATGTTCGCTCTTTAAGCCGTGGGAATATTACAATGTAAAGTTCAATCCCACTATTCGTTGGTAAAGAGTAGCAAAAGAGTTGGCGGTATGTGTTGACTAGCTGTCTTCTCTCTAGTTTATCACTTCAAAATTAAGGACGGCTATCGCAGATACTCCTCAAGTAGCTTTACGCGAAATTCAAAAAACAAACTCGATAAAGAACAAAGCGTCACAACTCCCGCCTTAGAAGAGAAAACCTAAAACACTGCTCCTGAAGAAAAGGGGGAAAAAACGCCATCTATTAGATAATTATTTGTATTTCAACACGACTTTTTAAGAGAAGTATTGTAATTTACTTTTATCGTCTAAATAGCTTTGTCAGTCGTTTTAGACATAAAATATCCTGCTTAAAGTTTCGAGGGCTTTTTTGTTAATCCAATGAAGTCATAATTTCTAGCAGCGTCGTTGTAGCAATAAATCTGCGCTGTTCAGTTTGGACTGTTAAAGCTCTGTAGTTATGAATTTGGCCCGACTTCTCATATTCGAACTGAAACAATGTTTACAGGAGGTCGAACTTCTGTTAATCCTGTCACTAACTTACTTTTCCTTTGCCAAGTGAAATTGTTAGAGTTTCTTAACGGATTAAGTCTCTCTTTAATTTTTTGTTTCAGTGTTGTAATCTAACTATAAGCTTCTCGTGTTGTGTGTGAAAAATAAATTCTGAAGTTTAGGACTACTTGAAGCCAGCTTTTAAAGAAAGGGAATAGGCAACGCAATCGAGTAATGATAGCAACTTTTCATTCAATGAACAAATCTAATGATAAACGTTTAGAACTGCAGGTTTTCCACACTGACGCTTTAAAATAAAAGTGTTTCTGACCAAGCAAATCGAAAACCGAAAACGATGAAAACTCATCTTAAAACCAGTTTGATCCACGCACGCCATTTTACTTTTAAAGTTTTACTTTACAATGAAAAGAGTGTGATGATAAATTGATACTTAGATGTAAAACTACCATATAAAGTATAGAATTCTGGAAATACAATTTTAGATAAGCAAGTATGCAACAAATTTATGGTCACAGTAATTACCAGCATTCCAATATTTAAAATGTTTGATGTTTGTTTGTACATTTGTATTACTACTATTTGCAAGAGTATGTGAAAAGACCAATGTTTTCAGTGTATATATCGGCATGAATCCAAAACTACTGCAGTTTAAGACTGATTCTGTATATCGGGCCAATTGCTAAAGGTGGATATCTAAAATATATACAAAATTGGAAATAATATTAAAAACAGCAGCTAGTGTAAGCGGCTTAAAGTCGTGTGGTTCAACCTATGGCTGTTAAAACTGCTTTAATTCTTTATAGTAAGGCTTCTGGAAGTTCCTGCTAAAAAATAATAAGAATCCATTCCTTTAGGATATAATTTGACATAGAGTGGCCTCGTTCATTCATGATGATCTTCAAATCACTATTGTATTTACCCGACGAGATTTATCATTAGGAGATAATCTTCATGCTGTAATATCTTTGATATCGCTTTTCTTGCAAAGCCAGGAAGTGTGCATTTTGAATTACTTAAACACCTACTAATCGGGCTCCTACAATCTTTCCTCTTTGAAAGTAATTTAAGCCATACTTCTTTCCTATGTTACTTGACAACTAATATAGAATAGAGCTAAATCTGTTTAAATAATACAGATCATTTGTTTAAGACGTCATTGGGCTAACAAATTAACCAGTCAGCTAAGGATGTAACTGTTAGATGTACATGACGGTTTCCATTTAAGTATAGCTTGAGTGTTAAATTTAGTTATTTTTTAGAAACGATAGTTTATCGCAAGTTTGTTTACGTCACTGTTTACGAATCATATCTTGTGTAGTTAAATTGTTATGAGTTGGCGCTTGTTATATTATTGTGTCATGTTATTAGAATCTTCTAAGTTTTTTTAGTTGTTTTGATTGATTATTATTATATTATAATATCTTGTAGTGTATGGAACGTTCTAGGCCTCGGTCAGGCTATAAATACGCGTCCAAAATGTAGTTCGAGTTTGTTAGATATAGTAAGCTAGATAAATAGATCTAGATTGCGTGATTGTGAGCTTAGCCATAAAAGGCATATAGTGGCAATTTTAAAGTGAAATTATCACGGATTGTATTGTAATAACAGAGCAGAGAAGAATAATTTGTCATGTCAATTGCGTTATAAAGTAACTGAACCAACCTGTGTGGACTTTGATGAAAAAAGAGACAATTATATAAAGTTCTGGATACAACTGTGGTAACCAACAGTTATAGTGGTGATTTTAAACTGAAATTATTACAGACTGTATTGTAATAACAGAGCAGGAAGAATAGTTTTTCTTATCAAATTGTGTTCTAAGTAACTCAACCAACCTATGTGGACTTTAATGAAAAGAGACAATTATTCAAAGCTCTGGATACAACTGTGGTAACCAACAGTGTAACGCAAGTGAAATTGTAATATATTATTTTCAAACAAGTGGACTGTGTGCTGTTTGTTTATTATTGAAATTATCGCCAACAAGTCCCAGACACCTATTGTAAAAAATCCGGCCCATCCATATATAAAAATCTGACGGTAACATTTGGAGAAGAATGGGTATGCCTTTAAGCAGATGCACCCCTTTGTATAAACAAGGTATGGTGGAAAAACGATCTTTGTGTTGGTAGAATACATCACTATTCTACAGAACCACCTCTTGCCACGCTTCCATTGAGGACTTATACGCTCTCACACACACACATACATTTCCGGAAGATGGTGCCATTTGCCACACAGCAATAATATCTTCCGAGGTTTGATCAGCTTAGGGGATTTAGATTGATACGAAATACATATATTTAGCTAACAATGCAAAGTTATTCTCATAATGATGACATATGTACAGTGTCCTGGCAGAATGTATTGAGCACCCGTGAAATATTGAAAATACAATGGTTTTAGGCAATTGGAAGAAAATATATGCCAGATTGTCACTCCAAACGTTTGTTCTAGTATTTAGTTGCATTACAACATGTACTGGATAATACTTGGAGGCGATTTGGCATGGTGTTGATCAGTTTCTGAATAACATCGTGGTCTAGGTTCTTTCCTCAACTGTTCTGAATTGGTGTGCAGTGGACGTGTTATCTTTAACTCTCTGTTTGGATCTGCGATCTGTGTTTTGTGTAGGTCATAATGGGGCTCTCTTTCACATTATTGTCGTTTTGACTATGTGGCAAACGACACCGTCTTTCTGAAATTCATGTGAGTGAGACTAAAACAGTCGATGGAAGAGTGGTAGGAGATGATTCTGTAGATTAGTGATGTATTCGGCAGCATTTAAACGACCGTCCACGATCACAAGTTTCGTTTTCCACCATATGAAATCCACCATGTTTGACTGTTCTCTGAATGGTTCTCAGGATGGTTAGAATTCGTAGCCTACCTTTCTTCACACCCATACATATATAGGAGCTGAACTGATTAAATCAGGATTCATTGGAGAAAACTACTGTACTCCAGAACTTCACAGAATGGTGATACATTGCAGTAGCCCAGGAAAATCGCCGCCTTATATGCTCTGTAGTTAACAAATACTTTCTTCTAGCTAAAAGCCTTGGCAGCCTAACCTGTATAGGATTCAACGAACTCTATCTTCGTTCCTGCTTGCCGTTTCTGCAACATTTGAGAGGTGTGACGAGAGTCGTTTCGAACTTGCCTTATCATTGCTCTTTTATCGTATAGTGTGGGGTTTGACGGCCGTCCAGGGCGATGCTTGGCAGCTGTAATTAAACTCGATGATGTTGTTATGTATACATCAATTCCACAGGCGAAGAACTCGTGCATTGACTCTTGGGCCACATTCAAAGCGTCCTACTACACACCTTTAGTAAAATGCGAAATATCACGAGCACCAATTATTCGTGGTATTCTAATTACAGATCTGATGTTTCTGCAGCTCACGGACTCCATTTATATCCTTTATACACAAGGCAATATTAGTAATGAGCAGTTCCATTATTTTCAGGAATTCTCCTTCTATTCTGCCAGGGAACTGTAATAAGGATATAAAATAAATATATGTGAAGCCAATGCTGTTAATAAAACTAACAAATGAAGAGGAAGAGCTGATTCTACAAAAAATTAATGGTTTGTTCCAATGGAGAAGAAAACAATTAATTATTTATACGTGGAATGGATCTTCAGAGCTTGTT
>NW_013668283.1:122032-124705 GCF_000517525.1 Limulus polyphemus
CTTGTTCTGTACGTACCTTTATATAGGAGCCAAATCTTCCTATAGATATATAGATATATGATTAAATTCAGAGCTTGTTCTGTACGAACCTTTATATAGGAGCCAAATCTTCCTATAGATATATATGATTAAATGCATTTTTTTGGTGTAGAAGACATGGACATAGAGTTATATATATATAGCTAGTGTATATTAGAAATTTATTTAGCTGAAACAAGGAGGAGAGACTGGTAATAAAAAATCACGTGTTGCTATTTTATTTATTCATTTTAGGTTCGCAGGTTTTTAAAACTGTAATGCTATAGAACCGTAATATTTTGACCAATTTTTAATTTCCAGAAATGTAAATCAGTTTTTTTCTTGATAAATGTAGATGTTAAGACGTGGAAAATCACGATAAATATTGGGGGATACATATTTTTCGTCACCCATTACAATGTGGACTATTAAACATTGGTTGAACCATTAGGTTCGTTTAAAAATATACATTAATTTTTTTTAATAGGAACGTTGAACTTTTGTTGCACAGGAATGCGTGTATTTACAAGCATCATATGGAATTCTAAATAGTCTGAAATGCCGTATGATAGGGGGAATTTAACCATTTTAAAACAACAGCCTCATATACGTCTTGCTCATAGGGTACTGCGCATGCGTACGAATAGAAATGTTTCGCCAGCGTGACTAACTTACCAGGGATCCCGTGCGTATATCTAATTTTCTGTGCACTTGTTATGCTAATATATAAAATGTGACAGCAAGTAAAGCGTTCATGTGAGTTTTTCTTTCTTCTTGTTTTATCTAGCCGCTGAAAATAATGCAATAAATATGGTAGAAGATCTGTCTTACAATAACTATTAACCCTTTAGTGAATTGCGCAAGTTATTTAGGTATCTTGTTAGTTGTTGTTGCTTGTTATTAAGCATAAATCTATACAAAAGGTTATCTGTGCTCAGCCCACCACGGGTAGTGAAACCCGGTTTCTAGCAGTATCACTCCGTAGACATGTTGCTGTGCCACTGGGGGGCATCTTGTTAGTAAGTAGCATATTTGTTTAAGGTTAAAAGACAAAAAGGTCGTGTTGAAGGTCACCAGAAAGGTTCGGGCCATGCTCAGGGTCATATCGTAAGTAATGACGAAACCAGAAAAAGTAATAAAACTTGAATTGCTGGTTTTATAGCTATTTCTTGGTTACCATTTTCTACAATTAAATACCTTTTAGCAAATCAATAATATTAAAAAAATATCTGTCAGTTATAGAGATACAGCGAGAATTATAGTCAAATATGCTCCCAGTGGCACAGTGGTATGCCTGTGGAATTATAACGCTAAAATCTGGGTTTCGATACCCGTGGTGGGCAGAGCACAGATAGCCTATTGTGTAGCTTTGTGCTTAATAACAAACAAACAAATAAGTATAGTCAAATGTCAACAATTTTATCAAATAAATATAATAATAGAAAATATTTCCCGAATAAGCCAATCTAAAACTTTCACCAAGAAATTACATTCAGACATTTTTCCAAACTTCATTTAGTAAAGACAGAACTCTTCTGTGGGTTTGGCCATGCAGTAGAACTCTGGATTTCTGAACTAACAAGCCAGGCTCGATTCCGTGTAACAACAAGAAATATTATCCGCGCTTTTAAGCTGAGGGTGTGTTACAAGAGTGAGCGTCACTCTTTTAACATAAATGATGGGTGGTAGGGTGCTGTTGACTAGCTGCCTTCCCTCTGATCAGTAGTTCAAAATTAGAGACGGCGGCAGATAGCCTGAGTAGCTTTGCCATAAACACAAATACACGACTCTTCTAAGAGACAAATAATGCATCACATGATAAAAAAATATATTGAAAACACACATACAGTGAAACTTTCAACTTTTATATCAGTTTTGTAGCGACTTTTGATATGCAACCTTTTGGCCAAAGATTCACATTAGGAGAGAATAGAAATTTAGATATTTTCATATTTTTATCACAAGCGATGTTAAAAATTGCAAATAATATAATTGATGAATAACAATCACTCAGTTGAATATAGTTAACGATATCTATTACATTAGTTTCTGAGATCACTGACGTCAAAAAATAAATAAAAAGTCACAGTGAACGACGCCAGAAAAATAAACTTAAATTGAAAGTTTGCTGAGCATATGAGTTTTAAAATATCGCCTGTAACATTTACATGCTACCACACACACAAAAAAGATTAGTGTAAAAAACAACAGTGGTATAAAGTGCTTGGGATTGTTCCAAGTTCCTAAAGTACTCACTATTGATTCTATGCTTTATTTAGAAAGTACTAGTCATTTTCTATCACTGTTTCTGAGGAAGGATAAGGGCTTTTTAATGACACGATACACAGTGAAACCATTTTAAAATCTTAACAATTATTAAAGATTACGAGATCAATAGCCAATTAGTATAATCCAAATGGAAATACTAAATCGTGCACCTAGGGATTTGTAAGACATTCGTGAAACAATTTCCGTTTTGGATTATACAAGCAACGCACGTGCTATTGAAAATTCATTTTCAGAATTATTTTCAAAAAGTGGGAAATACTTCTTTTGTCTGAGGTCAGCTGTTTTGTTGTATGTGCAGGAATGAATTGCTTTAGACTAGCTTTTGCCCCTCAGTGGCACAGCGGTATGTCTGCGGACTTACAACAC
>NW_013668283.1:125632-130727 GCF_000517525.1 Limulus polyphemus
TGTAGCTTTGTGCTTAATTACAAACAAACAAACAAGCTTCAACAAAAACTTTCTAGAAATGAAATTAAAGCCTAACGATTCATTTAGCAAGATTTCAAACACTACGTCTAAAGTTTCTGTTAAAAGCATTAGAAAAGAATACTTGATATAACATCTTAACAAGATTAAGTTTCTGAAATTATGATCTGTTAGATGATGAGTGTAAAACTGGATAAGTTACCTCGTATTAAATCAACATTTTAATCCATTACGTAGAATATGAAAATAAATAATGGAATAAACTACTGGAAAATTACCTGTATAATAATAAAGTACATCTCTTGAACAGGTGAATGACCAGTTGATTCGTGACAAGCCTCATGAAGTTTCGCACGTGCCAAAACTAGCTCAGAAGAATGATCAGTCTTAATCAATTATGAGTACTTTTTGCGGGTGCCATCTGGTAACAGATATACAAAATGAGTGTATAAATAGTCAAAAAGGGATGAAAATTATTTAGTTACAAGTTCCTTTTACAAAAATATAAAATAAGAGCTAATTACGAGGGGTAGAAAACCTGGATGACATATATGCTCAGTTGAAGTTCCTCTTGGCTAAGATTCCCCATAAAACAAAAAGCTTTTATTTTACTAACTAATTTTAGAGGTGACTGATTACAAAAAAATCCTGGATTATACTTATTATCCACACTAAATATAATACATGACTTAATGCTTGACAAACTAGAGTTTCATGGGATCATCTTTCAAAGTTTATTTTGAATTACAGCAAGCTCAACCAAGTTCCGCGTAGCATTAAGTCTTCCCGTAGAAGGACTCAAGTCATCATTGGGGAATAAATCTATATATAAAATCAGGAACCTTAGCTCCAGGCTGTCAGTATGTGAAAACATCTTTATCGAGTCGTTTCAAACATGAAATTTTAATTAATCATTTCTGTTACTATGTTTAATATATATCACCGTAAAGTTTTCTTTTCTTTTATGGACTAAATGTTGTAAGTGGTGTCAAAGCTTGTGTCGAGCTCTTCTATGTTCCGCCTTCCACAATAGCATGATATGAAATGACTGATATAGTTATGACTTAATTATTGTGTTTTTCTCCATTAGCTGGGGCCAGGTATAATGGTTAGCGTGCCATACTGCGTATTCCATTCACATTTCGTTGCCGCAAAAACTAGCTCAGTAGTTTAAAGCTGTGGGCTCGCTATAAGAGTAGCGGGCAAATCCCACTATTCCATCAGACGAGTGTAGCCCAAGAATTGGCGGTGGATGTTTTGACTAGCTGCCTTTCCTCTAATCCATAAGTTCAAATTTAAGAACAGCTATGCGCAGATAGCCCTTGTGTAGCTTTGCCAGAATATTTCAAAAAGAACAAACAAACATTTTCTTTTTACAAAATTTTCAAAATAGCATATCACTTCTGACATTACCTTAACGTAATATATTAATAAGTGGTGATGTAATGTTTCTTTTAATATGTTTAAGTTCGCATTAAGATAATCGTGACTTCAACTACACACACATATGGAAAACCTAAAATGTTATTATTTTCTACTGGTGTATCGCAAAACCAGTACATTTTAAGCGGTTTTGGGGCCGTACTTTTTTTTACAGTAGGTGTCTGTGACTTGTTAGCGATATATTTCAACAATAAACAAACTGTACATAGTTCACTTGTGTTAAGATAATACATATATACACAGATGATTACCATAGTTGAATCCAGAGCTTTAAATAATTCTATTTTTCGTCAAAAATCCACACAGGCTGGTTCAGTTACTATATAGCCCAGTTGACAAGACGAATTATTCTTCTCTACTCTGTTATTACAATACAATCTGTGATAATTACACTTTAAAAGTCGCCACTATACACTCTTTGTGGTTAAACTCACGATAATCCAGTCTATATCTGTCTTTATCAATTGTTCTTACTAATTTTTCGACACGTATATATATATATACTCTTGACAGCAGGCTAGAGCTTACTATACACTACTAGATAGTATATGATGCAACAATACTCGATTAAAGCAACAAGAAAAATTCAGAAGGTTCGAGTAACATGACGTTATGTCACAAAAACTGAACTACACAACAAATGATTCGTAAACAGTTATGTAAGCAAACTTGTCATAACTATTGCTCTCAATAATATTCTCGTATCAAAGCTTAAAATGAACAGTCGTGTATATCTAATATACAGTTAAGGCGGACAAGTACGGATGTGACGAAATGATGTACTCACAGTATAGTGTGGCCAAAATTAAACAAGGATAAATTGGTAAAGCTATCTTTACAGATTTTTACACAGTTTCTTATAGTACCGAAGAATAATTAATGTATAAATACTTTACTTAGCAGGAGACCTTGGGTTGGAAAATCTTAAAATTTATGTCCTAATATAAGCAGAAAATAATTATTTACATAAATTATTATAAATATCTTATTCACATGTTCACTAAAGGAGAAAATAAGTTTGCAAAGCATCTGGAATTGGCGTTGGAACAAGAAGGTCCTCATCTTTAATACATGGAGATCAACACCCACATCGGCTCTTACGTACATTTTAATAGATTTACAATCTCTCCAACTTAAATTGGGCTATCTTTATCCAAAGTAATCACCCTCTATATACAGATAGATTCGAAAAATGTAGACGATGTAAGTTGGTCGTTAAACTATTTATTTTCATATTAAATTCGTTTCTGGTTTTATCCTGATCTCTATCAAAACTTGGCCTCACTAAATCAAAATAATCATAAATTACCACTCTAAATAACAAAATTGTACGGAACTAAGCAGAAAACCACCCTAGTTTCTGCTTATCTTCCGTAGGCTCAATTCTGAGAAGCTTGACTCACTTCCAACTTGTCCCCACCCCTCACTAGCTCTGTGGGCTATGTTGGTGTAAAACCTACATCGTTAACATAAAACAAAATTCAGGTTTTAAACGCATATATATGTAATATATTTCTGAGCATAGGCACAGTATTGATATAACCTGAAAATGTAACATAGAATACATGATCAGTAATATATTTCTGAGCATAGGCACAGTATTGATATAACCTGAAAATTTAACATAGAATACATGATCA
The DNA here is from genome assembly GCF_000517525.1 of Limulus polyphemus. Classification (NCBI taxonomy): domain Eukaryota; kingdom Metazoa; phylum Arthropoda; class Merostomata; order Xiphosura; family Limulidae; genus Limulus; species Limulus polyphemus. The sequence continues at coordinate 128,734 of NW_013668283.1, forward strand.
GCTATATCATGTGTGCCATTTAATGTTTAGTTGATCAGTGTTCTGAAAATATTCATATTTTCCCTTGAGGCTTACTTTCAGAACTCTGCAGTTCGACGTTCTTCTTTAAATATTGTCCTTTGTCAATACCAAAGTTGTTTCTTCTCCAAAAATAGGTGTCAGAAGCTAATTGCATGTATCATGAAGATAGTATATTATCAAATTGGACCTAAATCTTCACTTCAGTTTTACTCACTTAAGTAACATTTCTCCTAACAACAACATAGGTATAGGTTCTGCTTACATACGTTGTACCTAAATGTTTGAACATCAGATATCTCGCACTAATAATTATTTTGTATCTAAAAAGACTAAGAGACAACCGGCCCGAGTTACTTAATATATGGGTTTTATTAGATTTCATCATATTTGATTTATTAAAAGTTTGTTTGTTTGTTTGTATTTAAGCACAAAGCTACACAATGGGCTATCTGTGCTCTGCCCACCACGAGTATCGAAACCCGGATTCTAGCAGACATTCCGCTGTGCCACTGAGGGGCATTATTAAAAGTAAAACAAGCTTTAACAATATCAGTATTGTTTCAGAACAAACTTAGGGATACATACCTCGAAGGGATACATTTTCTTGACTTGTATCAACTATCGTTCCATGTTCTGGTTTTAGTATGGCATGGATTTTTCCAGTTACGAAGGATACATTTTTAACGTACTTGTAGCTCCAACTTTACTGGGAATGTATTGCTTAACACAAAAACTACACATTGCATAAAGTATATCAAGATACAGTATATAACACTTATTTCGGGAGAGTACTTTTATCAATTTACGTGAAGAATTTTCGATTTGTATAAACATGAACATGAAACTATTAAGCAGTAATGTAATTTATTTTTATTATATACTAGCAGCGTTACCCGGCGTTGCCCGGGTTTAAAAAACACACACCTAAGCTCTCTGTTTCCTCCTTCCATATTTCAATAGGTAAAAAATATTTTGTGAATTTATGAAAAACACATGCTAAAACATAGAAAGAAAAATACAAATCTGAGAATGAAAAAAAAGTTGAATTGAACTAAGCTTGGAAACGGCAACAAACAACGGGAAAAAAGATATGAATCAGAGAATAATGGAGAATGAAAATAATTCAAATATAAACATAGAAGAAAAAACGAATTTAAGAAGCTAAACTAAAACTATTTGCTTTTAAGAGGAGTTGCTTTGAATTCAGTTCGGGAAAAAGTAACAGACCAGTCAGTTAAACAATTGGTGCGTTGAGGTAGCTGTAGAAGTAATCAGGATAATGGAGACATTTGACTGGTACATTGTAACCTCTGGGAATCACGAGGGGACTTTAGAATCCCGCAGCGGAGCGTGGGTATTTTATGCTAGTATCAAATAAAGTTGGCAAACAAAGCTAAGAGTCTGAACACTAAATCTTCCACTAATCTTTATATCACATAACAACATATCAAACTTAGTATTTTTTACCACACCCTGAACATTCAAAATAACATAGTTTTTAAAATGTGAGTTCAATGAAATGGTATTTTCACACACCAAAAATGAGCATCAGTGGTTTTGAGTATGGCATAATAATTGTTTTCAGAACAACCCGAGTTTATACGTCCAATATTTCTTTCTTTTCTATTGGTAAGTAAAGCAACACAACGGACATAACTATTCTTTACCAGATTATTGGATATACAAGACTGTTTAGTGTTATTATTTAGTTTGTTTTGTGGCTTAATATTTAGTGATTGTTTAGTTTTTAAGACAGGAATGTTGAAGATGGGTGGTTTTAAAAGTGTTATTTGTGACAAATTTCGAGACATAACTCTGTACGAATCGTATGTTGTGTTTGCAATTACATTTTTGTCTAGGCTTTACTAATATTGTTGACGTCACGTTACTCGAATCTTCTGTGTTTTTCTCGTTACTTTAACTGAGTATTGTTACATTATATCGTCGCTCGTCTAGTTTATAGAAAGTTCGAG
>NW_013668283.1:131515-136639 GCF_000517525.1 Limulus polyphemus
ATACAGTATCATCAAGTACTAATACAACTATAGGAACAACATGACTACATACAGTATCATCAAGTACTAATACAACTATAGGAACAACATGACTACATACAATATCATCAAGTACTAGTACAACTATAGGAACAATATGACTAGATATTATCATCATCAAGTACTAATACAACTATAGGAACAACATGACTACATACAGTATCATCCTAATTCTGTTAGCTTTTCAATAAAAAGAAGTAAACCTTTAATGCTTCGGAGGCAGAAAATATACTTACATGGTAATTTCATGGCTTTAAAATACAAACAACTGTAACATTCAAGGTTTAATTATAATGTCCTACCTGATCTAATTCCCTTATAAGTTTCTTCTGAGGATATTCAGATTTTGACAGACTTCGGCTTATCGAACTGAACTTCCAAGTTTTCAAACGTTAATGATGCTAATAGTTTCGGTAATCTCATATGGCACAAAGTGCTTGAGGAAAACTGTCCGGTATTTAAATATATATATATCATCATTTCGCTCAATTCGCATACTCTAGGGTACGGTAAAAAAAAGTAGATTTATTCTGATAGTTAATTTCGGGAAGGCGTTACTTCCTTCAGTAATTTATTTAGACTTTCATTTCGAGTGTTTGAACTTCAGGAACGAATTTATACTCATGGATCCAGTAACCCACCAATGCCTAAAATAGAACCAGTTTTTGTCGAAAAGGTTAACTTTCTGAGATGGTACTTTTGTAACTACCTCACAGTTTAATGCTTCAAAACTACAAACATACGAAAGTTTAAGAATTAGATTTCTGCTTTCCACGTGTGTCCTCCGGTGGGGCAGCGGTAAGCCTACGGACTTACAACGTTAAAATTGGGAGTTCGAATTCCCTAGGTAAACATAGCAAATTGCCCAATGTGGCTTTGCTCCAAAAACAAACAATCAAACAAGTTTTCCTATTCCAGTTTGGTAATTCTAATTTTTCTACATCTCACTTCACGTCTCGTAGTTTGTACTGTTGAAATATGTAAAACAATAGTGATGTTTCTGGAACCTCGTCGTCTTAAACTTTTCTTTCTGGTGGATCCTTATCAGTCAAATAACAGATCTTTATCAGTCATTATAACAGATCTTTATCAGTCACAATAACAGTCATTATAACAGATCTTTATCAGTCATTATAACAGATCTTTATCAGTCAAATAACAGATCTTTATCAGTCATTATAACAGATCTTTATCAGTCACAATAACAGATCTTTATCAGTCAAATAACAGATCTTTATCAGTCACAATAACAAATTTTTATTAGTGATTATAACAGATCCCTATAAGTCATTATAACAAATCCTTACCAGTCACAATAACAGATCCTATAAGTTAAATACTCTGGTTTAGCACGGTCAAGTCGTCACAACAGCTAAATCAATCTTATTAAGAAGCTCCGGAGATGTGCCTAAATATCCTAACAAACCTATTTTATAAAATGCAACTTTCTACAAAATCTAAAGAGGTTACATTGTTACTTAAGTTTGAAACTAATAGAACATTGGATTTCTGTTGTAAATTCGAAAGAAAATCAGTGACTTATACTTAGAACACCTAGTTATAGGGAATACTAAGTCAACTTGTCTGACTTGTAAAACTGAAAGACTGGATGGATTTAGTTTAGAACTTACTCGCACAAATCATTGGGTATGTTAAGTCAACTTTTCTGACTTGTAAAACTGAAAGACAGGATAAATTTAGTTTAGAACTTACTTCGCACTGTCATTATCTTTCCATAGATTCAGCAGAACATTAAGGTCACTATTGAGTACAAATGACTTTTTTGAAATGTACGGATTGCTAACTGTTTCTCTAAGAGTTTGCTTTCTCTGATATAAAAGCTCCCCAGTGGCTCAGCGGTAAGACTGAAGGCTTACAACGCTAAAAACCGGGTTTCGATACCGTGGTAGGCACAGCGGAAATAGCCAATTGTGTAGCTTTGTGCTTAACAACATACAAACAAACTGATATAAAAATTTGAAAACATTTATTAACTGTATCTCTTTACTGCTTCTTCCAACTAATGAAATAAAGGAACTTGTGTTTTCTATATAGCATGATCCTAAAATTGTTTCAAATAAAGTAAAATAACAAGAAATGAGAAATGTCTTCGTTCATGTTAGCTGCTATTTAAAAATATAATCCTACCGATAAGTATAAACAACAAAGTGATAAGATTACTGAATAAGGAAGTCATAAAACTTAGGGAAACATGTTTGTTTGTATGGATTTCGCGCAAAGCTACACGAGGGCTATCTGCGCTAGCCGTCCCTAATCTAGCAGTGTAAGACTAGAAGGAAGGCAGCTAGTCATCACCACCCACCGCCAACTCTTGGGCTACTCTTTTACCAACGAATAGTGGGATTGACCGTCATATTATAACGCCCCCACGGCTGAAAGGGCGAGCATGTACCCGCGACCGCAGATTGCGAGTCGAGTGCCCTAACCACCTGGCCATGCCGGGCCTATGGGAAACATGTAAAAACTAATATTTTTATATAGAATTATATCTCTGCATCATAGGGAAACATTTAAAAACTAATATTTTTATATATAATTATATCCCTGCATCATATTATTTTCTAAAAGTCCTCCGGTAGTTTAGTGATAAGCATGAAGGCTTATAATGCTAAAAATTGAGAATCGATACCTACAATAACTACAGCGCAGATAGCCTACTGTGTAGCTTTGAGTTTAAAAACAAAATATTCTAAATCAATAGAATGAGGTTTTAATTGTTATATTTAACTTCATAAAGATACATATTTTATATATGGATACAATTTAAGACAGTGATAACCTTACAGAGACTTAAAATATGAACATACTAAAATCATACTAGACTGTAGGTGTTGTTTTTATATTACTAATTACTAGGTCAACCGGTTTTTAGCTATCAAACCATTAATATCATATTATAATGGAGCTTGCGATGTCCAAAACTCGGATCTCGGAAACTACCGCACCGATCATCACCAATCATAACTGGGTAATATTTTTATAGCTGAACAATAAATAAAACTATTGAGATTTCCACAAAAATGATATGTTTCAGATTTAACCAATAAAAATTACAAACAAAAGGAATAAGTTTCAATTATGAAACAATAAAAAAAACAAGCTTAAAAAAATTATTTGTTTTTCTTTAGTGAAAATCTCATGAGTATTGCAACAGAAAAGCAAAGAACTTTCATTGATAACTGCGTCTACAAAGAAATACTTCAATAAAATATATTCTGTGATGTAATGCTGTGATGATAGCTCATTTTTAAACAATATATTCAATAAAATCCTTTTTTCCCATTGATGGCGAACGTTATTGAATGTCAAATATCACTACGTTGTTGTAGAACTGTCAGACAATCCCAGAAAAGACCACAGGAACTACCAGTTATACCTGCCCGGGGGGTGAGGGGTGGTGTTGTATTTATGCTATTATGTAAATGACCTAACATTAATCAAAGGAAAATACAAACGTGAATCACCCTATACTCCAGATTTCATTATCATTGAGTGTTAGACGGATTTGAAATGAAAATATAAGATTCTAAGATATAAAAAAAATGTAACAATTCTTTAAAAACTGACTTAGATGTCAGAACTTTACCTGATGTAGTTAGCCCTAACACATTATCCAAATTTGTATCGTTGTGCCAGCTTGATACTTGATAAGTAAAATTAATCCATGTCGCATTGATACCGGAGCATGTAACGTAACACTAGCTGGTACTGTATATACTTTTCTGAATAAGTCGTAAAAAAAAGGTAGTAATGTGTGTTTCCGTAAGATTTTGTATGGCCTGTTCCCGAATAATAGCAACTGGGCATTAATTTCAGGGAACAGTAAGCAATAATTTCCACATTCCGTAACAAATTATGAAAAAATATCCATCACGGTAGTATTTCCATACCTGAAATCAGTAAGCAGATAATAGTGTTCACAATAGGTAACAAGTTAAAGAGTAATAGCCATCATTGTAGTATTTCCAAGTCCAGAAAGAGTAAGTAGAGAATACTATTTACATCCCGTAACAAGTTAATGAGTAATAGCCATCATGGTAGTATTTCCAAGTCCAGGAAGAGTAAGTAGAGGATACTGTTCACATTCCGTAACACGTTAGTGTTTCCAAGTCCAGGAACGGTAAGCAGAGAATACTTTTCACATTCCGTAACAAGTTAATGAGTAATAGCCATCACGGTAGTATTTCCAAGTCCAGGAACAGTAAGTAGAGAATACTGTTTACACTCTGTAACAGGTTATGGAGTAATAGCCATCACGTTAGTGTTTCCAAGTCCAGGAACACTAAGCAGAGAATACTTTTCACATTCCGTAACATCTTAAGGAGTAATAGCCATCACGTTAGTGTTTCTAAGTCCAGTAACAATAGACAATAGCGTTGACATTCTGTAACAAGTTAAGGAGTAATAATCAACACTGAAGTAATTCCATGTCCAGGAACAACAGACACTTCCTTAATTTGTAAGGTAATTTTAGTTCTAATTTATATAGTTAGCTTACTTTTGATCGGACGCTGTCAATAACTTCTCTCTTCACTGATAAATGTATGTTCTGCTTATACACATTAGACATAACTGTATAATTGAATTTTTCAGGTTATGGTAATATTTCTCCCAGCACAAACACAGGAAGAGCTGCAACCATTGTTTATGCTTTTTTCGGAATTCCTTTGATGTTGATGGTTCTTGCTGATCTTGGAAAACTCTTCACCAGGACCATCAAGTTCATCTACTTCTACATCAGACAGTTCTACCATACAGGAAAATGTCGGAAAAATCGAAGGGTTGCTCGAAAGGACAAGAACCATACCGTTCAGGTAGGGTTAGTTGTCAAGAGATCTGATTAAAATCTGACTGATCATCTTGTTCAGGTAGGGTTAGTTGTCAAGAGATCTGATTAAAATCTGACCTATCATCTTGTTCAGGTAGGGTTAGTTGTCAAAGTTCTAGAGATCTGATTAAAATCTGACTGATCATCTTGTTCAGGTAGGGTTAGTTGCCAAAGTTCTAGAGATCTGATTAAAATCTGACTGATCATCTTGTTCAGGTAGGGTTAGTTGCCAAAGT
>NW_013668283.1:137469-140140 GCF_000517525.1 Limulus polyphemus
TAATGGGAAAACGTATGAAATGTAGAAGGTGTTAAAGAGGATATCGACATGTTTTTTGTTTCAAAGCCAAGTGATTTCTTTAATCAGAGCATTAACAACCTGATTGTAGGATGGAAAAGCATCATCGATAAGAATGGAGACTATTTCATTTTAATAAATGTTTTGTTTGATATATAAGTTGTTCGGGTTTTTTCGTTTAAAAAAAGCGACATTAATTTCTTGACGATCTAATATTTGGTTACATTCTGATAGGTTATTCTGTACAAGTCAGGTTTTGGTAAGATAATCTGTATTCCGTATTATGATTATTAAAATTTCAATAGTCAGGGAAGTTTTAGTTAGTTTATCATTTATTTGCCAGATATTTGGTCAAAGTTTAAAAGGCAGTATTTCTTCAGTTTATTGTTTCTGATTGTAACTGTGTATCCATTTTATATATATACATATATATGTGTGTGTGTGTGTGTGTGTGTATATTGCTCAATATGCTATATGTTTAAGAATAAAAAAGTTCATATATATCATGTTAAGCTACGTTTTCACCAACTTGCTTTGTGTTACGTAACTTTCACCATATGTAATCTTTAAGGCATTTCAAAATGAGATGGACATCTCACTCAGACAAATCTTGATGATATTCTTCAGCCTAAAACTGTGTTCATCCTTATATCAAAATTACTTAATTTTGTCCAACCTAATATTAATGTTTATAAACTTTAATATTAAGTTACAATGTTTTTCTCAGCAAAAAAAGTACTTACACTAGGCAAAAGTTTTCGTATAAAATAATATAAAGTTCCATTAAGTGACTATAGTATTGTTTGTTTGTTTGGAATTAAGCACAAAGCTAAACAATGGGCTATCTGTGCTCTGCCCACCACGGGTATCGAAACTCGGATTCTAGCGTTGTAATTCAGCAGACATACCGTTATGCCACTGGGGGGCTATATTATTGACTAAGTCGAGCTGGTGAAGGTTTTTAAAACTGTAAAGATGATTAAGTCATCTTCAACTTTAGGCACTTCAATTAAAAGTAAAAACAATAAAAAACTATTTTCAAAAACGGTTTTATTTCATAAACTCTTGTATTAAACTGATGAAAGAAATAGGACGCTTTAGAAAATCATTTTATTTCTTTCATATGCCGCCTAGCTTAACCTTTTCGAATTTCCTGAACGAACTAATATCTAAATATATACAGGGTGAACCGAAGCGAGACTCCAAATATAGAAAAACGAAACTAAAAGTAACACAATAAACGTTTCTTCATGATTAAACTGTACTTATACGATCAATGAATCAGTTTATACATCAATGTTTCAGATGTATCATCTACCGTCAACAATGCGTATGTGACATTTATCGACAACTAATATATAACACAATTAGTATCCTTAGCATCTTTATTGGAAAGATCGCTAAGGCCCACCATGTATATATTCATTACACTCAAGGCCCACCATGTATATATTCATTACACTAACTAAATCTACATTTCCAAGAAAGATATTTTAAATTATCGTTAGAGAAACAGTCTCCATTCATTTTTTTTTCATGTTTTGATTAATTATGAAACCGTGAATGTGTTGGAGCTCGATCATCGACAAAGACGTAAAGTCATTTATTGATAATCAAATGTAATATACATTTTATGAAATAATTATTCAATTCTGGATTTATAAGTAATACGGGAAAAAGGAAATATAATCAGTTTTAAACAATATAACTATGATGTAAGTAATTTTATAATGTTATTCTTGAGTACAGCTCAAATTACCCAATGTTTTATATTTCCAGTATATGACTGTCAAGTTAAATTCTGACAACGAAACTGACCCAACCAGTTCTGTTGTGGATTCTGAGAAAACTTCGTCTAGCTTTATCAGAGTAATGGATGGAAAATATGACCTTGAACTTGATAATAAAGCAAGTGGCGCAACCCCATCTGATTCTTTCGAAAGTGATGACGAGTTTAACTTACCAATCTCGCTCGGTTTGTTTTTCCTCGTTATTTATATCATGATTGGAGCGTTCATCTTCACCTTATGGGAGGATTGGAGCTTTGTTGAAGCTTTCTATTTTGTTTTCATTTCCATGAGCACCATTGGTTTCGGTGACTACATTCCTGAACATCCCATCTATATGATAGCTACCTTCATCTACCTGCTCTTTGGTTTGGCCCTCACATCAATGTGCATCAATGTTGTGCAAGAGAAACTATCAGCTACTTTCGAAAAAGCTAAGATCAGAATCGGAACCACAATGGGTCTGGACGCGCACAGTCTCCTCCAAGATCGTCTAGCTCCGAAAGTTGCTAAACTGGAAATAGCAGAAGTACACGGTAGACGAAGGTGGAAGGAAGAAATATCCGATGAGACAGAAAATATAGACAAAAATACGAGAAATGAGATAGAATATAATATCAAAGAGACGACGTGGTGATAAAATGAATTATTTCTTTAGATTAGATTGTAGTGGTAGATGCAGCATAATCTTAAGAATAGAAGAAGAATCCCGGAAGTGAGGCGTGGGATGAAAGTTTTCGCTCAATATAAAATGGGAGGAACTGCATAGTGAAGCCACATTTAGCTATTACTGCCAGATTTTTTATTATTCTCTTGTGATTTTCTCGCTGGTGTTGAAAGAGAAAAACAAATGCAGCTCTTAAAAT
>NW_013668283.1:141058-142488 GCF_000517525.1 Limulus polyphemus
CGTAACCACCTGGCCATGCCGCGCTTTCTGTTTTGGATGTATGGAGCTTTCTACATTTTAGATTGAGATTGTTGAGGAATTATCTTCTTAATGTTATATTCCACGGTCCAATAGCGGCTGAGGATACGAAATATGTTTTCTTGAAGTTCTTTACTTATCACATTTTACTCTTTGTAAGATAATAATATCATTGAAAACACAGAAAGGTGCAGTTGGTATATGTTGTAATAATGATAAGTGTATCAGAACCTATAAAATTTAAAGCAAATACTTCGACAAACAAAACGGTGGCTATTGGCTGTTGCGTAATGGAATTTCAAGAAGAAAACTAGATAAGTTGTATCTAAGCTATTTCACAACTTTACTGTATTCGGTAGAAAGCTTACATATTTGTCCAATTGATAATAATAAATTATATGAATTTTGAACAAACAACGAAACTGGATAAATCTGTGATATTTATATTTTTCCAAGTGTATTTAACCCCGCGATATTTGCATTTCACTGTATAACTAAATAGGACGATTACGCGTTTGAACAAATGTAATTACATCTCTTACACCAGTAGTTATTTAATATATCTTATAACTTGTTCAACTACCGTTTTTCAAGACTACAGTGATAGTTTTGGAAGTTCGCGCAAAGCTACACGAGGGGTATCTGTGCTAGCCGTACCTAATTTGCAATGAACTCTCGGGCTACTCTTTTACCAACGAATATGATATATATATATGGCTGAAAGAATAAGTATGTTTGGTGGGACGTGGATTCGAACTCGCCACGCGCAGATTGTGAGTCGAGCGCCCCAACCACTAGGCCATGCGTGGCCACAATACTAAATAAAAACCAGAACATCATCGTATATGATAAATGACGTAGTATTGAATCAGTAGCAATTGGAAAATATGTGATTTATATTAACTACTTACAAGGGAAGTTTTTGAAATAATTAAATTATTTTACTTCGAATCCGTATTGTTATTTAATGTTTGTGTTGCTTTTATTATGTAAACTAAATAGCTTCATTTAGATAATAGATGGTGAAGTAGGATGAAAAAGAAATGTGAGCGAATTTATACTTAGATTCAATAAGGTTAATGTTATCAGATATATATATTTTGTAGGTTTTAAAGTTATTACGTAATAAATAACTCAGCCTACAACATGTATAAAGTACAAAACAAATGTTCTTAACACATTCCGTATCGGCAACTATTTAAAATAGAATGCTGGATAAACATGTTTATGAATAAACTTGCAAAAACTTCTCATGGTTGTTCCAGGCGACGAAATTTTAGACAAGTCAGTAAGTTCGTAAGATCATAAACTTTTCAAATATATAATGCTGATTTTTAAATGTAGTAAAACATTTAATTGTTTGTTTGTTTGTTCTTAAGTTAAGCTACAAAGCAACACAATGGGGTATCTGT
>NW_013668283.1:143083-147347 GCF_000517525.1 Limulus polyphemus
GGATTACTTGTCTTATTTTACAAGTACACTAGTGATACTACTACTACCTTTCATCTCTTTTAAATATAGCACAGCCTATCATACTAGATGTACTTCCACAGGGTCCCCGAAAGTGTTTTGTTACAAGAGTAAATAAAACCAAAATGAAGAGTAACAAACATTTTTATTTCTTGCTTTTCAAGTTCATATGACATGCTGTGTTGTAGCCTACAGAGTGCATACTTCTCTGATTCATGGCACATTCACTTACATCACTTATGTGACGTCATTTTAATAGGTACTGACTGACAACACACTACTCAATAGTGGTGCGAGTGGTTAAAACAGGTGACCCCTCCAAGCGGCCTTTGCCACCCTTTCGGGGAAATGATCTTATGAAACGTCATATATTCTTTATACAAATCTTATCACGTGGTCTAATTACCCGTTACCTTGTCTCAACATAGTACAAAACTCATCATGCGATGTGATTGAATTTCTAAATAAAGTATACCAGTTCTTCGTGTGATACGATTACCGTCCTCTTTCTTTTTAACACAAAAACATATCACGTCTCCTGATTAACTGTCTTGTCATCTAAATGCAAAAATTCATCATGTAATTTGATTAGTGTTTGCTTGTTTGTTGTTAAACAGAAAGCTACATAATGGGTTATATTTGCTGTGCCTACCAGTGGTATCGAAACTCGCTTTTTTTGGCGTTATAAACCTCCATACTTGCTGCTGAGCCACTAGGGGAAGCTGATTAGTATCGTCTTGTCTCATTACAAAGTAAGAGATTATCAAATGGTCTAATTATCTGTTATTTTTGTTAAGTATAAAAAACAAGAATGTATCACCTGATTGAGTTACTTATCTGTAAGTAGAGCAGAAAAACTTTCATTTGAAGGCAGTGAATACCATTAATGTATGAATGAAAATTTTAAGGATGCCTTTAACACTACTGAAAGGTTAGTTTGTTCAATATCATAGCATTAGAGACGAAAATCGTTCAGCTACTTACCTACACAGATAACTATGTATACCTAGATATGTATTTTTAGTATAACTTTTGCAAACCCAAACGTGTATTTTTATTATTTTAGTAGATTTCTTATGAATTGTTAACGCTTTTAACGGACCTTCCTGAAATTCCCCAACCGACAGATGGAACTGCGTTGTTTTTTAATAGATGAAGATGTCTGATTAACCCACTGGCACTATGATGAAAGATAAATTTTCTGTGTTTCTTTAAGTAAAAGTATTTCCATGAACATCTGCAAATGACTTACGCTGTACTCCAATGAGTGTCGCCACCTAAGAGGTAGCTTAAAAGTTGTTACCGTTAGCTCTGTCAGCCTCGATTTGCCTCCTCTAAGTGACTCAAGTTATTTACTAATGACTTTGTGTGTTCCAAGGTTATTAGTGTCATCACCAGCTCTATAAGCTACCCCATTAACCTCTTAGTTCTCTTGTGAAACTGGCTCAACCATTTCGAGATGAGCGTGATGTTTGAAGGTGTTTTTTATGTCATTGCCAGCTGCGTAAGAGAACCTATACACTTCCAAGCTGTCTCTTCTATTTGACTCAAACCATATAGTTTTGGCTGTAGCGGTTTGCCGATAAGGTGAAAACGTTTATATAAAGAGCGGCTGGAAGATCTCGTATACCTCTTTTTCTTTAATATCCTCTCTCTATATATAAACTTGTTCCAACTTTAATTTTAGATTATTTAATAAGTTTCTATACCTTTTTAGCTGTATTTTAAGGAACGATGTTTGTCTCTAAAAACCTTGATACTTTATCCAAACTACCTCATTTTAATCGAATAAAGTTGTCCGATTACTAACTAGCAAGTAAAATTAAATTCAAACTAAGTCAAATTTGATGCCTAACATCGTTTCAGATTCCAAGTTTAAGAAATAAATACTATATGGGAAAGTTGTTTACCTTTTTGAAAATTTTTAAAAGTATGTCTCATTTTTTTCAGGCTTTGTTCGTTAAAATTCATCGAGTTACATACGAAACATAAATTGAGTAATATTTAAAAAGAAATCGCTCTATACATAAACAGACATAAAACTTTTAAAAGGTATATAAACCCTATACAGATAAGTAATTTCCTAGATGAGAAAGACATCTAGTGGTGATATGAAGAACTAAGGATAATATATGGCTTGTACTATAAAACTTAAAGTAAAGTTTGCCCAACTAATTTTAAGTGAAATACTAGTGGTTAAAGAGTTTTCAAGTATATTTAAGATTATTTTAAATAACCTGTTTTGTATTTAAACATTATAATATTTACATTATGGATTCCCAAACTTTCTCAGCACATCACCCACCAGAATATTTCGCACTAGTGACTCAGCAAATACTAAGTACCTTAAAATAATTTTGCTACAGTCCCCTGGGGATCCACAGCTCCTCTTTGGGATTCTATGACTTAGATGAAATAAGGAAATCATTTAATCATATTTATTTTTGATAATAAAATACGTTATTATTGGTGGTATTAACATTGCGTTTTACTTGGCGTGAAATATCTTCCTTACAAACATAAATTTACTCACATTTATCTACGAACTAAGCTTTATAAGTTTCTATTAAGTTGTGTCCTTAGGATGTATGCTCTGATATGTATTATCAAAAAACTAAACGTGTTTATTTTGTTAAGGACATGTACAGTTCAACCACAACGAACATTTTAAATGCTACGACTGTCTCATACTAAAAATCTTATCGTAACACAATACGTAGAAGGTGAACATTGAACTTGGTACGCTAAAGAAATGTATTGTGAATTTTTAATAATGTACGATTTTCCCTTACTGTATTAAATATAGACATCCACGAATTATATAGTTTAAACATGCCATATATCTTATAACTTTAAAACTTGTTTCACATTCTAATAAGGCAGCCATATTATCCATTCGAAAAAAAAATTCGCTCTCCTTGAACCGAGTACTATGTTACTTAAAGTGTTGTCAAGAGGCTTTAATTTATCAACAATAGTAAGTATGATGATCAACGCTTCTGATTTTATAACAATATAAATCTAATAATATTTAATACAAAAAATATATACAAAACCTCATCTAAACACTGCTCTAAAAAAATAATGGACCGGAAATAGACAAAGGGCTTATAGACTGTTAATAAACAAGACAGTTCAAAAGCCAAACTCAGATGGAGTTGAACTCTGCCCCCAGGTTTGAGGGGATAAATGCTAAAATCTGGGTTCGATATCCGCAGTGGACACAACGCAAGTAGCCCACTGTGAAGCCTTGCGCTTAAAAGCGAATAAACTGATAATTCTGCTTACCGTTAAGTTTTAAAAGTGACATAAAAGTAGTTCTAATATGATTAAAATTAATTGTTTTTCATGAATTGAACTCGAATATTTTTAAACTAATGCTTCCTTCCAAGAAAACACGTAATTCAATAAACTGTCATGGGAAAATGATGCGATTACATGTTATGGTAAAAAAGTAAAAAAAAACTGATAGTTACGTTTCTTTATGTGCTTTGTTTATCTGGAGATAAGGAAAACATTCAAATACATTTTCACCCAACACACCGATTAAGCTAAAACTAAACATCCCACTGGTGTTAGAAAAAACAAACACTCACTTTCTAGCCTCTGACTTCAGAAATAGTAACTAAATCTCCAAAAGTTTTTTTGAAAGTCAGTAAAGAGTAACGAAGACAAATTTCCCACCACAAGCGGTCTTAGTTTCCAACAGAAGTGAAAGGATATTCTCTAACACAGAGAGACTCTACTTATATATCCAGCACGTGCTTTTTGTCAACTAAACACTGCTGAGGTTTGTTCTCAACTGTGTGACGTTTGTTTTGTGAAAGTGAGGAGTAAGAATGCGTAGGTAACGTGTTTTATTTATTTCTTAGAGATTTGTACAACGTCTATCACCGAGATAGTTATTGAAAAAAATTGAGATAGCTGGCGAATGGGGGTATTAATGTTTCTGTAAACTACTGAAAAAAGTCGTTTAGTTCTTCTATTCAACGCCATTCTAAAACAAGATTATTCTTACATGATATAGTCGCCAGATTTGGGAAACAAAGAAAAAACAAACCCTAAAGCAATTATGTTAAATTCAAAGTAATTCATTGTTATCAACTGTAGTATTATATTCTTTTTTTAAATAAGTCAAATTATTCATGAATCAAACAATTTAAAACAATAGCAAAAAATCAAATATAATGAAATGCACACACACACACACACACACATATATATATATATATTTGAAAAGTATTTT
>NW_013668283.1:148287-149638 GCF_000517525.1 Limulus polyphemus
CTAGTTTCGGAGAATTCCACTCCTCATCAGTGACCCTGGACACTACCACCAATGAAGTATCAGACCAAACCAAGTTTCTTTTTGGTGAGTGTAAAAGACGTAAATACACCAGTTTGATTTTCGATACCTCACTAGTATGAAATAGCACCCAAATGCGTTGGGGATATCACATTTTATTAATTCCATAAAAAATCGATGAAGAACTTTAAACTTATCTCGATATGAATTAGATATTTCTTTCACTGTCTTTAAAAATAAAATAAATTCAAAAACAATTCCTTATTGCCCCGATTGATAAAGCAGGCTGTAATTTGGGTTTTGTGTGTAAAAAGTTATATGCACAAATTTTACTTAATGAAATTAATACCACAAGTATTTTTACTAAAAGTACTTTCAAGAAAAATAATGTTATTACTAATTTAAAAAAGGCTATTTAAAAAAAATGGAATATCCATACAGATTATTCTTGTACGAATTTACCATTTTAAAAATGCAATTTCAAAATTGCATAAAAATCCTGTGAAATTCAGATTTATTACTAATTCTTTAAATACAGTCATTAAGTCTATTTCCATAGTACTTAGCCCCGGCATGGCCAGGTGGTTAGGGCGCTCGACTCGCAATCTGAGGGTCGCGGGTTCGAATTCCCGTTACACCAAACATGCTCGCCCTTTCGGCCGTGGGGCGTTATAATGTGACGGTCAATCCCACTATTTGTTGGTAAAAGAGTAGCCCAAGAGTTGGCGGTGGGTGGTGATGACTAGCTGCCTTCACTCTAGTCTTACACTGCTAAATTAGGGACGGATAACGCAGACAGCCCTCGTGTATCTCTTCGCGAAATCATAGCAAACAATCCATAGTATTTAAAAATATTCTAGATGTCTTGTTTGAAAAACTAAAAATACAGTCTTCAAATTACCAGAATATTTATTTTTGGATTATTAAAAATAATATTCCAGTTTTGGAATGTTTAAATAATTTAAATTCTTCAAAAACTACCAGTTCTATTTTTACACATGACTTTACTACATTGTATACTAAAATAGACCTAAAAGATTTAATCAGAGTTTTCAATGATTTGTTTGATAACTTTATAAATAATGAAATAGTTATACCAAAATTTAAATTTACTAGAATTCAGTGTAAAAATGTACTCCATTTCTGTATTTATAACAGTTATATATAGTTCTATTCAATATCTTATAGTTTTATTCAATATCTTATAGTTCAATATTTTATAGTTCTATTCAATATTTTATAGTTATATTCAATATCTTATAATTCTATTCAATATTTTATAGTTCTATTCAATATCTTATAGTTCTATTCAATATTTTATAGTTCAATATCT
>NW_013668283.1:150265-154216 GCF_000517525.1 Limulus polyphemus
CACAACTCCGGGGAAATAAGTTAGGTAACTAGTTTATAAACAACAATTGGTTCAGATATGTTGGATAAACAGTTCTATACACAACAGTTGAATCAGTTTAGTTGAGTAAA
The DNA here is from genome assembly GCF_000517525.1 of Limulus polyphemus. Classification (NCBI taxonomy): domain Eukaryota; kingdom Metazoa; phylum Arthropoda; class Merostomata; order Xiphosura; family Limulidae; genus Limulus; species Limulus polyphemus. The sequence continues at coordinate 150,376 of NW_013668283.1, forward strand.
CAATTCGATACACAACTCCGGGGAAATAAGTTAGGTAACTAGTTTATAAACAACAATTGGTTCAGATATGTTGGATAAACAGTTCTATACACAACAGTTGAATCAGTTTAGTTGAGTAAACAATTCGATACACAACTCCGGGGAAATAAGTTAGGTAACTAGATTATAAACCACACTTGGTTCAGATCTGTTGGATAAATAGTTCTATACAAAATGGTTGAATCAGTTTAGTTGAGTAAACAATTCGATACACAACTCCGGGGAACTAAGTTAGGTAACTAGTTTATGAACAACACTTGGTTCAGATCTGTTGGATAAACAGTTCTATACAAAAGAGTTGAATCAGTTTAGTTGAGTAAACAATTCGATACACAGCTCCGGGGAAATAAGTTAGGTAACTAGTTTATAAACAACACTTGGTTCAGATATGTTGGATAAACAGTTCTATACACAACAGTTGAATCAGTTTAGTTGAGTAAACAATTCGATACACATCTCCGGGGAAATAAGTTAGGTAACTAGTATATAAACCACACTTGGTTCAGATATGCTGGATAGCACTGGTCTTCATAAGTTGGAAAAATATTAGAATAAGTCTGCAGTTTAACATCTTTTATAAAATAGTTTGGAATTATTACGGAATTTTATGGATAAAAGAGCAAACTGTTTTTTATTTCGCTAAGTTTTGGGTCATACGTCATACATTACCCATTTCAAGTCTCTTTTTAAAGTAGTAAATTCAATCATTATAATTTGATAACATTGTTTGTGTTTTAATTTATAGAAGTATTTTCTTTGGTTGTAGATGTATGGTCCTTTACTCATCATTACAGCAGACCTGCCAATATCAATATAAAAACCTAAAACAAGCTACATCCCAATACAATAATCTTCATTTGAACAACAAATTTATATAAAAGTATTCTGTTCTAATAGTATTAAACTGTTTATTTGGAATATCTCACCTTCTGGCACCACTCCTTGAATTCCTCAAACGAAATCAGTCCGTCCTGGTTGGTGTTTATGTGCTAAATAAACGGAAATGTTAAATCATTCAATTATAAGCGATAGATAGATAATAAGTGATGAATAAAACATTAACCAGTCCTTATAATTATTCATGTTGCCTACTAATACCTAAAATAAAGTCTATAATCACATAATGTGTGTTCACTTTTTTTATTTTTCAATGAACATTCGCTTTAAGGAAAACATGATTTGAAAGTTTTAGGAGTTAATTGTAATGAATACATATTGCTACAATGCCTTTTCTTTGCCAGTCCATAATGTGTTCTGTCATTAAAAACAAAAGTATGCTATTAATTTAGTTTAATTCCCTAAAATCTGGATGGGTACTGAACTGGCTTTAATTAATAAGCAGTAACTCTATACTAAAATCTGTAGAAATGAAAAAGGCAGGAAACTGGTGGGAATTCATTTTTTTACACTTAAGCAGTTTAATTCAGAAATATTTACTCGAAAGATTTTTTTAAGGTAAGTCGTGAACAATATATGTTTTATTAAGACTAGTCTGAAATAACATCTACGTTACTGTAAGGGAATAAATTTTACAAAAGGCTTTAAAACTTTTAAAAACATTATCAATTAAAGATTTAAAGATCATTTGCAAAGGAAAGAGTTAGAAAATTAGCGTAGGCGTGAAGGTGGTTTTTATTTTGTTCGTTTTGTAAACAGAAGGGCCGAATCAAACATTCAAAATACTAAGAACAAACGACAGAAAACTCTGGTGATACAAATATGTTACACAATTGACGGACGGTTCCTTACATGAAAAATGCGCTCGACGTGCTCTCTGGCGGAGTGTTCGTGAACTACAGGCTCAGTGTAATGGCCCAACATCTCATAGATAGAAGACACGATATGTAACATCTCCTGCTTGCTTATGAACCCGTCTCCGTTGATATCATAAAGGTCAAAAATCCATTTCAGTTTTTCTGTTATCGGTCCTCGCGAAATGGTTGACAGCAAACTGATGAATTGCTAAAATAAATTAACGGAAACGTTTTTTGGTTTTCTTTAGTGTGCGGTATTACCTTTGTTTTTAAGTATTTTTATTCACTAACACCAATGACAAAATGTTATTTCTGATAATATATTTTCTTTATCTAAATTAACATACTTAATTACTTAGTTAGCTTTACTTTTAATCACCTGAATAGTTATTATCGTTAATTGGTTTTTGTTTTGTTTTTACTTCTTGATGTTGTTTGTTATTTTTCTGGTTATAAACACATGGTTCTTGAGTCTTCTAGAGATCAATCAATCTCCTTATAGACATAAGATACTCAGTAATTCGACGGATAAAGCTAAGAGTTCATTTTGCTTATCTTTTCTTCGTTTTTGTTTGTTTATTTCTATTTCATATATCCTTGCATTTATTGGTCTTTGTCATTTTGACTTGCCCGGCATGGCAAGGTGGTTAGAGCACTCGACTTGCAATCTGAGGGTCGCGGGTTCGAATCCCTGTCACACCAAACATGCTCGCCCTTTCAGCCGTGGGGGAGCTATAATGTGATGGTCAATCCCACTATTCGTTGGTAAAAGAGTAGCCCAAGAGTTGGTGGTGGGTGATGATAACTAGCTGCCTTCTCTCTAGTCTTACACTGCAAAATTAGGGACGGCTAGCGCAGATAGCCCTCGTGTAGCTTCGCGCGAAATTAAAAAAAAAAAAACACTTTGATTTTTGTCTCTTATGCCATAATCAGCTAAAATAAACACAAGCTGTTAGACCTGGTTTTATTGAGTTAACCTTTCATGACGTATAGTTTATCCACTTACATGATAAACAGCTAAAATAAGCGGTTTAATCTATATAAGCTGTCCTAAGACCTGACTTTACTGAATAACAGTCCATGATGTAGAATTTATCTATGTACGTCATAACCATTTAAAATTAAAATTAAGAGAAGACAAGTGTTCGCCCCCCAGTAGCACAGCGGTATGTCTGCGGACTTACAACGCTAGAAACCGGGTTTTGATACCCGTGGTGGGCAGAGCACAGATAGCCCTTTGTGTAGCTTCGTGCTTAATTTCAAAACAAACAAGACAAGTGTTCATACTGGTTGGAGAGTTTCGCCAATTCAAACACATTGGCGGAATCATTCGAGCCAGTTTCCATTAAACTCAACAAAATACAATATCACTAGCCTTCTAGGTCAATATTTGAAGGTGGATAAAGTGAGTTTAAATTTACAAACTAACATATTTTGTTAATAATTGTTTTCTTTTCTACTATGCATTATCTCACAATATTGTTTCAAGTGTGCGTGCACGTACGACCGTACGTGCTTTTCTAGACATAATTATATAAATATTCAACCCAAGCACACTTCAATGACCACTGATAAATCTGCAGTGGTTCCTTGCCAGCGTGGTTTCTATGACAACGGAGGTGGTACAACAATTTGTACAAACGAGTTTCCTTTTGAGAGCAATTATTCTTCCTGTATTTCTGGTGGTTCGTCATAAAAAAAAAGTTCGTGTGGTGTATGTTCTAGAAAGTTGGTTTGTGCCTAGTAATCAAAGAATACTTTAGTGTACGATCATGCAATATTCCCCGTGAAGCTAGAACTCATACAGTCAAATAACACTCTATACATTATTGTGCACGATTATGCAATATTCCCCGTAAAGTAAAGATTTTAACAATCAAAGCAATCTTTATACATCATAATGCATGGTCATAAAATATTCCTCATAAAGCAAAATTTCATACTGTGACGAATTTATTATTATATATTTATTTTAATATCAACGTTTGTTAGATTAAGTTTATATTTAAAAATATGCATAGCTTATAGTGTTACATATGTATTGTGAA
>NW_013668283.1:154644-172357 GCF_000517525.1 Limulus polyphemus
CCACACGCCTATAAATATAACAACATGACGCGCAAAAAAAGAGTTTCTATTATTTGTTTTCCATACATATTGTGCTATAAACTTCGGAAGCTATAACTGTGATTGTTATAACACCTATTAATCGGAAAACTTAAGATATTTAACCAGGAACATTTATAAATTTCGAATGTTACAAACCATAATTGAATAAGTAGAGTTGTTTAAACATTTGTTTAACAACAAGTAGAATGATAGGTTTCTTTTTGTGAGTGTAAAACACGTAAATACACCAGTTTGGGTTACAAACCATTTAACTTCGATGAATTCACATCGGACATTAGCACTTTTACGAAAACATTACCTAAGTCATTGGTGGAAACTTGACCTGTAATCGGCGTGTGATCAGCGAGAACTACAGGGCTACCTAGCTCCCTATTAAGTGAATTGTACCTACATCAACTCGTAATTAACTCGTTTATCGTGAACCCCCCATAAGACATCAAGGAAGTTCCAGGCTAGAAAGAAGACTTTATATTGCTTGAAAGTTTGTAACATTTTTGTATATAAATCATTGTGTGTAATAACTGTTATTGTAAATTGTATTGTAGTGTGTATATTGAAACATATATGTGTTAAAAAAGAGAACTGTGTATCTCAATCTTGTTGGCAAATATCATAAATTGGAGATATACCGGCCTTTATTTAATTACTAAGTCTAAATTACAACTTGACTCAGTTTCAACCCATTTGAAATTGTAATAATATAAATTGCCCGTTGATGTAAATGATTCTAAAAATTATGAATAATTTAGTACACTGTGTTACGACTGATAATTAAAACTAGGTAAAATTGCTTGTTATAAATTGGCACCATTAATATTAATGACGGCATTATTACATCTATACTCTTCTACATGAAAGGAAGTCCCCCGGTACATAGTGATAAGTCTACGGACTTACAATACTAAAATCCGGGGTTCAATTCCCCTCGGTGGATACAGTAGATATCCTAACGTGGTTTTGCTTTAAAATAAACAAACATAAAAGAAAATGAAATATGATACCTCTATATAAACGCATATGTCAGTATAATCGTGCATAGAACAAATAAAGGTTGTGTTTCGGTTTGACTGTTTTATTTACTGAAGAATCTGAGCGAGAATATGAACTTACCTCAAAGGTTAAAGCTCCACCATTGCTTAGCTGCTTGAACGTGCTAAAGACGTAGTGAGCGTAACGAGTTGCGTCTAAACAATAATAATGATAAACATCAGCTGATGAACGAACAGTAATATAACAAAAGTATAATAACTGAACTACCACACAATTATTAGCGTCTCCTTGAATTGGTGTAATTTTGGAAAACAATTTTGTATATTAAGTAAGATGTCTCACTAGATTTAAAATATAAAATCTATCTTGCTAGACGTAAGATGAGCCTTTATCTTCAAATGTGTAAGATGACTCATGCGAGAGTCCATTTTTTATCAATTTTTAAGATGACTCTTTACCCTGAGGGAAATAAGGTTTGTCTATACTTTAAGAGCGTAATGCTACACTCTTCCTCACAAGACGTAAGGTGATTTTCTACCTTAAAAGGAGTAAGATTACTTTCTACTTAGAACAGAGTAAGATGATGCTATGTCCTGCAAGATGTAAAGTGTTTTTCTACGTTTCAAGACTTAAGATGACTGTTCATTCACCATGAAATATTGTAAGGTGGCTACTTGCTTTGAAGGACGTCAGGTGAATCTTTACAATGCGGGAAGTAAAGTTAGTCTCTAAAGTTGAAACTTATTCTCTACTTTTATAAACGTAAAGCGACTACTTCTCTTGGTTTTCAAATCTAATCTCTAAAGTGAGTTTATGAGAATCCCCCCAAAAAAAACACAAAAAAACGGGGTTGCCAGGAGCATGGAAAGTATATTTTAATTTAAGCAATAAATATAATTGGACAGTTGCACTGTATAAGTTTAAAAATTATGACATAGCAAAGATGAATCTAAAAATTCTGTACAGAAACCTAAATAAATTAAGAATTTTACATCTTTTATTTTCTCTGAGTAAAATGTCGTATTAAAGGATATACGCATCTTAAAAGAATGAAGCATAGTTATTAAATACATAATAATGGTGGTGACAAATGATTAATTATTAAGAATGAAGACGAGATACTGGTATTTTTATTTAAAATTTATTACTATTAATGAAATAGGATGCAAGGCTCGTACATGCTTTTTATTACCACTCTCAATGGGACATCTTAACACACTGACTCGACTATATCCATTAGATGAATCAGACACGTAATTCTAAATAGTTTCATTCTCATATTTAAGGCTTGACATATTACTTAATTATACTTATACAACAAGGACGTTAATTAATATGGAAGACCTTTTTAGATAAACTTCAACCAGTGCCAGAACACAGTTGAATCTAATTTTTAAATTAAGATAAACTAAGACTCCTATACGTAAACATGAATCTCATAAAATTCCAAAGAGCAAGCTCACAAAAACTCTTTTTTTTTAAATTATGATTTATATATATAAGCTGCTCATTTTATTTAACTATTTTACATTTCAACCAGTTCTTTGTGAAACATAAGATCGCTTCTTTCTGTCTAACAGTGATCTAGAAAAAACTTATCTAAACTTAATAAACATCTTTATATACCCACTAAGTTTAAGTATGTTTCAATTTTTCAAATTGAAGGGATGCAAAAATGCCCTTTCGAAATAAAATATTGTTCTAAACAAACACACAAAAAACGGTAATCGTTTCATAAGAGAGTTGATTATACGCTAGATAAATTTATATTAGGGAGAAAATAAAAATAAATAATTAAATAATAATTATTTATAAAAATAAATAATTAATAATAATTATTATAATAATTCATAAATAATTAAAGGTCACATATAGTTGAATAAAAAAAGAAAGCTTAATAATGAAGAATAAAACTCAAAATATATATAAGCTCTATTTTTAGTTGCATACTGAAATTATAAGAACTTATGAGTCAAATTACAAATAAAATGTCTACCACACTATATTTACTGTACCCAGAGGTCTTACTTCTATAGCAGGTCTCATCACACCGGCTTGGATACGACAGACATAATAAAGATTATAAAAAGAAGCATATTACAGTGGTAAAACGTTGGCTTACTGTTGGCTAAAATGTTATTTCGAGCCTTAGTATACAGCATTGGTTTAATATGAGGTTACCATATAAATATATGGTATTTGTATTAAATCTCAAACTGATTTTATAGCCAGCACTGTGTCAAGATTTAGCCAATTTAATATACTTGCGCTTTCACGGCAGCATTTTTGATTTAACATGTAATACTTTTGTATGCTTATAAAATTGAATATATAGCTTTTACAGACGTTTGAGTACATCATATTAAAATGTTCTTGAATGCCAAATCAGCAAGTCACGTGACAACCACAGCCGATATAAAATCTCGGCGAATCGGTATTTATCAAAACTACGGGTTGACAATGTTTGGCGTTTTGTAGGTGCTGTGCTGTGATGCCACCGAAGATTTATTCATTTTTGGAAGGGTGTGAGACAACCGTATCTGATGCAAAATATTCACGCACGATGTGTTCAAATCAGGGATTTATAATTTCAAAAACGGGGATAGCCCTTGTACTTAGTGGCATTGGAAAACAAAGGAATGTGTATCAACTTGAGGAATTATGACCATTCATAAAGAAACCTACAATAAGTCGTACCCTAACCGTGGTAAACAAAGTGTGGTATCCACGAACACAAATGCCAGTGGCAACAGTACCCAACATAATCAAGAATAATATCTGTCTGGGAAAACGACATCAGTTACGCGTACACAAGCTGCTTTCACGACATATCTATTTAATCGTCGCATACATCAAGTAGCTGAAAACTACTATACGAATACATAACTTGCGATGGTATTGTTGAAGACATTGTATGTGATTATGGAAAACTCGAAGGAAAGAGTAGTGTGCTTTAAACATTACAAAATGATAATGAAGACTCTTACAATCCATTGGAAATACTAAAGAGCTGTTGTCAAAATATACTGTCGTCAGATAGATCATGACAGAACGTTGTGACGTGGACTATAATGATGTGGTGAGGCTTCAAAACTGTTTTAAGTATAAAGTACTCAACCTATAGATAACATTTAAAGAAGTGTATCCATCACAGCGGGGAATACTATAATGTTTAAAATGTGAGAGACGAACAGTTGGTGTTAAGTGACCGAAATACTGCAAATTATTAAAATCTCTGCAAAATATAAACAAAACCCAAATTTAGTTTCGAAGAAAATTCTAATTATTCTTTTATAGAGATCAAGAGTGTAAATATTAAGCGACTAAAAACTGGGAAAAGAAAATAGCCTCCTTATTCAGACCTGCGGCCTATAACTAAGTCTTTAAATTGAAGCAAAAGTTGCTCATATTAAATAGCAAAATCTGCACATGAGCACCTGAAAATTGTAGTTTCAAACAACATTAGCTCATTCCCGCCTATTTGGTTAGGAGTAGCCGCTTCAGGCGGTGAGTGCTGCCTACTGGTTGCCTTTCCTTCACAGTACAAAACTAGAGACAACTATGCTCGAACGACAGAAGTCCTTACCTGACTACTTAGCTCAGTTTCTCAACAAACATAAAAAATTAAAACCAACCCTGAAGTTTATATATATTTATATATAGTTATCAGTGTCTTTTAAACCGCATATATTTCATTATACATAAGAAATACACACCAAAACATGGAATATTCTCACAGCATATCTTGAAAAACAGGTACAGTTAGTTTTGTTAAAATCTGAGACACTTTTATTTATAAACCAGTGTTCTAATTGAAATTTTAGTTATAACTGAGAAATATAAACTATAATTTTTATGGTTTAAACACCTTGTACAAGCTGGCGAAACATGATAAAAATTATACTTGTCATAGAGCACAGGCCTGTTGTATTCCAGCCGGCCTGAAGAGTTTTGGACTGAGCGAAACGCGTCGTCGGCAATGGTTATAGGTAATGTAATATAGTACGGTTGGAATACTATTATTATAAAGTCTTCTAATTTTTGAAAATTTCTAAAGGAGTAGATAAAGAATGTAGTGTTTATAAATGTAATATGCCTAGTACTGGTGTTTTACGATAAATATAAACTATATTTTGGTTACAGCTGTATGTTTTATTTTTATGACTTGGAATTGATTTCAGTAAGTAATTGATGAATAACTGTTTGTTTAATCCTTATTCGTATGGAAACCAAAGCTATCTTTACTTAGTATAAGATAGAGCTTATTTCTCCAACTGTTTCTTTACTTACCGCCTTGGGGAAAGAACTGAGAAAATATTTCTTTGAAAGAGTCTTCGTTAACCATTCCGGTAGGACATTCCTAAGTTCAAAAATAATTATTGGAACAATACTATGTACATAAAGTATTAATATTTGTGTATTAAATAGTTTTTAGAGTTAATATTTCAACATGCTAGTGAAAATAAATATGAATGAATATAATATAGTTTGTGTGTAATTGAAATGTAAACAATTCTATAAAACACCTAGAAATAGGCTCTCTAAACACTGAACACAATGGAATGTGTTTGGAAGCTCTTACTCGTAAAACAATTAGGATATAAGTTAAATGGCATTAGGCTTAATTAAAATCACACTCAGAAAGTGCATTAGAAGTTAGTTAGCAAAGTGATTATAAAATAACTACTATTCTTAAATTCGTTATCAACAAAAAATTGTTCGAGTCGTCTTGAAAGCATACTCGAAATCCATACATTTGACATCTATTCTCCAAATAGGTGTATTACACAGAAATCATATGCCGTGAATAACGGACCTTAATAATTTAAAGACCAAATTTCTGAATAAAAGAATTCGGCCAAAAATATTGTTTTTACTTTAAGAAAAGAAACTGTCGTTGAAAGTTCTTGTGAAAATGCATTCTTAACATACTGAGTATCTTTGCAAATTGTGCTCGGATTGCGAATCTGAAGGTTCATGGTTTGCGTTTATAACCCAAAAACGCGCTCCAAAGTTTAGGGCCCTGGATACGCGATAACAGTAACTGTCAAATCCCACTATTCGTCCCTCAATAATAGCCCAATAGTTGGTGGTATGTGCTTTTGACTAACTGTCTTCTCTTTAGCCTATCAGTTTAAAATCAGGGACGACTATGGCAGATATTCTTTATGTAGCTTTGCGCGTACATTCTAAAAAAGCAAACCAACTGCTATTACCTGTGTGCGTCGTCGAACTGCTTGCTTGCTTGATTTAGCGCAAAACCACACAATGAAGTACTTGCGTTCTGTCCATCATAAAGAATCGAACCTCGGATTTTAGCATTGTACGTTCGTAAAATTACCACTGATCTACCAGGGGGCCCAAAGAGATGCTAACTTAGGTAAATTCGTGTCTACTCTCATGCAGAATAGATTTTTTTTTATATTATCAACGAATCATAAAAGACATCCAAATCAGTAATGCGAATTATTTCATACGGATTGTTTTATTCTTTTTTAACTAACTTTCTATATTACGGCTTTTCAATGTTCAAAAGTTCGACTGTGATTTGAAATACCACAAAGACAGTATTTCAACGGTTATATCACACTGTGAAAAATATAACATAAAAATATATTTTAACAATGATATGAAATTTGGGGAAAAATGTTTTAAAGTTTTTGCTTTATGGTTATTACTATTTTATATTCGAGTGTTGAGCTACATGCTGAATTTATTATAACTGAAATATTTTATACGTGTTTCATCGAGACATACGAACCTGTTTAAATCCTTGATACATGAGGCGTATTTCTTTTCTGGTGAAATGTGTCGCCTTGCACAATACATCTAACCTTTCAGGTTTGTAGCGAGTGACATGTGATTGTTCTTCTTCTCCTTCATTATCTGAAATATTGCAAACTAATTATTTTCTCCAAAGGTGGCGTCAGAAACACGTCTTTCACAATGCTCCATTAGTTAATGAAGTTGTTTGTAGTGTGTATTAATGGTGTGTGCGTGTGTTATTTAATATCGTAATTAGATTCGCTGAAAAACGCGTTAAAAGATTGTCTTATCTGCTGGAAATAAAACGCCACAAACTAACGTGTTTAATGATTTTTATTTGACGTATAAAGGTTACTGTTACTTCAAACGAGCATCATATATCATTTCATTTTGTGTGTTTGTGACTTTGTTTGTGTGTGAGCTCTTTCCATAGTTTTGGATCTAGCAAGTCCAAACTCGGCAGGTGGACTCTAGGTGATCCGGTGGGTGTCCTTAGCCCCAACCAAGGGGTTACAACGCACCCGGAAGGCCACCCAGACACGATGTAGTTCTAGGAGTAGGGTTTCCGAGTCGTCGAACCTGAATCTGGCATCGGATTTTGTGTTCCAGCCCCCCCCCCCCCTCAGGATATCGGAGCGCCATGTTTGAAGCTGTGTTTATGCCCCTATTCACCATCTAGCGGGACCAAAAGTGGCACATGAGATTAGGTACACGGGCATGTGTCTTAATGAGATTTGTTTTCGGGTACGGATCCCCACATTGGGTAGCTATAGAAGTAATTGAGGATATCTGAGGAGCTGTATCAGCACATCGAGGTCTCTGTGAATCATCATGGGGCCTTTGAACCCCGTAGCATTGCGCGGTTATTTTATGCTAGTCGCATTAAGATGTTGATATTTGTGCGTATGCTTCATTAAAATACGCACGAACAGACACACTGTGAAAAATCTTTACTCAAGTGTAAGAAATGATCAATGTTATTAGTCTTATTGTAGAAAAACTTGAAAACATAATCTTTATTTATTTATTTTTGCTTTTACATTCATTCCTTATCAGTAAACTCCAATATATATGCATTTTTTTCGCAACAAAGAGTTAGTGTATTCTAGACATTTTACATCAGATCATTTGTAGTAAACACAAAATTTCGGAAGTCTGACGTATTCGTCTCTGCTTATTAAACTGGTTTCGACCGCATTCACGACATGAAATCTCGTTAGTATATATTGTTTACGATTGTGATATGATGAGAATGACCTTTGGTATTATCACGAACTCTTTAGGGATCAAGAACTTTTGGTTACGTTACCTCTTGAATTTATAGTTGTGGCATTTCTGTCTTTAGTTTAGGTTTTATTTAGACAAGTTTATAAAGTCTCTATTCTGAGGGACAGGTTCTTCTTCCTTCATTTACAAACGTTTAACTACTCCAAATTCTTACATTTGAGGTTCCACTTATTTTCTCGATCTTTGTTTTCGCTTAAGAAACTCAGACGTATCCGTTTAATAAAATGTCGAGTGTTTCGTAACTGCTAAACAGAAACGTTAGTTCAGTTAGGAGTATGATACGTAAGATGTTGAAACTTCGTCTGTTCATATACAACACCAATGAGATTTGAATTATTCAAGCTTTAAGTGACATCATTAACATTCGTAAATTAACATATAAGAATCATATATAAAATTATTTTCATGCATAGCACATATGCATATAATTCACAGCAAATTCCCGGCCATTCGACAGTGCAATACCGACTTGAGAAAAAACCGTATGGAGAGAAATGCCACAATTATATACGATGAAGGACACTCGTATAGCGAGATTGACGTAGATCAAGAGTACACTATATTTCAAAGAGGACAGCCTTCAATATTCCTCATGAAAGCGGAGGTACTTGCACAGCTGGGCGTTTAGGATAGCAGTGTGCTACAAAATCACGATCTAAGCTAATCTGTAGCAATACCCTCATCTAAAAGTGGAGTTATGGTTACGAAAGAGAGCTCGCCAACTCCAGAAAGCTATCACATAGCCAGATGGCCTAATGGGTTCTGGTGATGAGTACAAGGCCTTGCTAGCATCAGCATGCAGCACAAGATATGCAGTCGAGATGATATTACATTTTTCTCGTTAGGTTGTTGTTGTCCTATTACGCTAAAATTTAAATGTTATTTTCATTTAGGAAATTCGCAAAATACATTTAAGAAATCCCCCTTTTTTGTTGCAAATACCTGGTGCTAACGATAGTTTTACAAGAGATAAATATTATGTATTTTGAACTGCATATTAAGAATTCCATTTTTGAACTATAAAGTTGTTAAACAGATAACCTGGTAAAAATCGTAAATTAATGACGATGGTCGTATTTTTATCGAACCTTTCTTTGAGCAATGAATGATTATTAAATTCAAAAATAATTTAACTCGAGAAAAGTTGTTTGATGTTAAGCACAAAGGTACACAATGGGCTATTGTGCAATATCCATCGCGAGTATCGAAACTCATGTTTTTAGGGTTATAAGGTCTCAGACTTACTGCTGAGCAATTGTGTGTAAAAGAAAAAGAACTGAAGTTATATCATTTAAAAAAATCCTAAATGAAAAATTTGTTCTTGTCTAAATTAGATCTATATATAAAGAACAAAAATGTGTGTGTCTGTCTAGGGGGAGGACATACACACACACAAAAAATTGTCACCACTATTGCAATAACATATAAACTCAGGTGTAGTTTCTACTCTAACAACCACAATAAGGCTGATATGAAGAGCCGTTTTTGACTCGTATCAATTTCCTAGCTTTGACCCGTAACCTTTCAAGTTCGGCCCCGTAAGACACTTTTGCGGCCAATGACCGTCTATAATTAATCACGTGAAACGCTGTGGAAGGACATTAAGAGCTGCGTGTTGAAAGCGGGTAACAGAAAGCACCACTACCGTCATAACTTTGTCCGCTACCTCTTCCTACAAAGTCACCCTGACCATCACACAGTGTATGTTTTAAGTATATACACATTGAGTTCTTAAACCGTATACAAAACATTTAGTGAAGTAATAATGAACACTGTAATAATATGTTATGTTATAAAAAAAATTGCGAAAGTTAGGATTTTTGTGTTATTTATCATAGCATCCACCTCCACATTTCTTTAAGTTCGTAACCTGGACAAAGGACGGATACCTCAGCTAGTATTGTAATAAAATCTGACACGTTTTAACATGAAGTGTACTTTCATGTTGGATCATTTTGTAATATTTTTTTACAATATAAATGAAGACATTATTAATAATCTATAAATGAAAGTTTTTATTAATTTTTCATTTATAATAGTAGTGTAATAGGTCAAGTTTACAATTATTATACATTGTTGTACTGTAGATACAATGCCATGACTTAATTTCGAGGCTACGGGCATAGTTTACTTAGTGCATGATACAGATTAATTTCCATTTCATAAAGCTGGTAGAATTTGTTATTACAAAATATTGAAACTGGGGGCAGCAGTAATCAGCTTGGGGGTATCTGTTATATATTGTGCAATTTTGCGGTGCAACTGTCAATCTCATAATCATATTTTGGAACCTATGCAAAATTAACTTTCATATAAACTGCATGTTACAGGGCAATGGAAATGACGTTGGTTACACTTCTTTGAATAATCGCTGTGGCTGTAATAACTGTAAATATGCGAGTAGTTGTATTCACAGGCGCGGGTTGACCTACTGGTAAAGATCTGGATTTTACAATTGGCGAGCCGGGTTTTAATACCTGCAATATCACAAAATATTCCATGTGTTTTAAGCTGTAAGTGCATTTTAAGAGTGGCAGTCAACCCCTTATTTGTATTTATTTCAAAGCTACTAAGATTATCTTCCGCCGTCTCTAATTTTAAAGTATTACCAGAAGGAAGGCAGCCTATCAGCATCACCCTACCACCACTACCCATATACACTATGAGATTGACTGTCACTCTTTAATTGCACCTACAGCTTAAAGTGCCTATCAGCAGAACTCTACCACCACCCCATATACACTAAGGGATTGACTGTTACTCTTATATTCCGTAGCTTAAAGTTACCCGCAGCTTAAAGTTGGGAGGGAGTATTTTTTGTGGTATTACAAAGGTTCGAATCTGGCTCACCAGCTCCAAAATTCAGAATTCTACAACAGGGCTAAACTGTGCCTTCGGAACAACAACAAAAATTCTAAAATAAAATCATCGTGTGTCTTTAAAAACAAACATGATGTCTAACAGTGCCCTGTAAGCTAAGTTAAGGTCACCCTGAATGTTATCAGAGCAAGAGGATATAGTGAATTATTATATACCAAATATGATAAAATATTTTTTCAGCCGATACTCTCTTTTTACTTGTTCTTTATTAAGTCTGGTATTATATTTTTTGAGATAATAATGTAAGTTTACATCTTAACACTCTAAGACAAAGTTATTGAAGCAAGATCTCCTTCCAATCAAAAGTTATTTCTTTACATAAATAAAACTCGAAATCGTTGTTACTTGCTGAAACTCCATGGGTATAACTGAGGAAGAACAAAGACAATGGTAAGTTTCACAAATATTTCATTTTTTTACGACCATAACGATACTATGGTAGCAATAAATGGAATTCTTAGGTAGCTGAGGATGAACCTTTTCAAAACGTCCTACATTTATAATAAAGTTTTCTTCATTATCAATCAAGCCGTCTTCAAACTCTTATTTTCTAAAAAGTGAGTTCCTCGTCATCAAATTCAAATAGAATGTTTCTGAAACGTACATTTGTCTTTGTTTTTCTCGATTCTGTAGTTACGTAACTTACTTAACCAAACACTCGTGTCACAGCTGGGCAGCTAAGTACACTGTTTTGTTTAACACAACATCGACTTGAACGCGTACTTTGGGCTAATAATTACGAATGATTATTCAAGTGAGACCACACGGTGAAACCACGCTTGATTCGTACAGTACGTAACGATATTAGTCTGCAACCATGAAGTAGGTGTTACTGTGGTATTCTGCAACCATGAAGTAGGTGTTACTGTGGTAGTCTGCAACCATGAAGTAGGTGTTACTGTGGTAGTCTGCAACCATGAAGTAGGTGTTACTGTGGTAGTCTGCAACCATGAAGTAGGTGCTACCGTGGCAGTCATTGGAACTTTTTTTGTTTGTTTCGCAGGTCTTCAGGAAGTCTTCTGCTCCCCCCCCCCCGAGCGGCTCAGCGGTGTGTCTGCGGACTTACGACGCTAAAACTTGGGTTTCGACGATAGCCCATTGTGTAACTTTGTGTTTAACTACAAACAGGGAAACAAGAATTCTGTGCTGTTATTCATTAAGTAATTGATTTCAGTTTGTTTTATTTCTTTATCCCGTCAAAAATAGAACGAAAAACGACCTAGTAGAAACGACTTTTTATCATTAAGATAAAGCAGAAAAACTAGACAGTGAAACAAGCTCTGAAAAAACATGTCTCTACTAAATAAAGTAATTTGCTGTATATAAATTTCAGATTCCCAAGATTAAGCAGTCTATATTATTTGTTTTGTCGGTCGTGTCCGTTACATCAAGCATAAGAAAGAAAATGGCAGAATTCCAGTAAATATTAATATTGTATATTAATAGTAGAATATTTGAAAAAGAAACAAGTCACCATCTTTTATTTGTTATTATTATTTTGAGATTGAAATAAAGTCTTGTTTGTTTGTTTGTAATTAAGCACAAAGCTACACAATAGGCTATCTGTGCTCTGCCCACCACGGGTATCGAAACCCGGATTCTAGCGTTGTAAGTCCGCAGACATACCGCTGTTCCACTGGGGACTAAAGTTTTGAAATAAAACCTAAAATAAGAACTCATTATCTTACTTTACTGATATGTGCCGTCAAATATGCATTTCACAATATACGCAGCTGGTAGTCATAAATAGGTAACAAAAAGAAGATTGACGGATAGAAATATATATATGCAAACAGATAGGTAGATAGATGGAGTCATGAATTTATGAATTTGTAGTTTTTAAGGATGTACTTCATTAAGACCTGATGGTTGGGGCGCTCGATTCGCAGCCTGTAGACTGCGGGTTCGAATCCTATCATCGAACATGTTCTCCCTTTCAGTCGTGGGGATGTTATGATGTAACGGCCAATCCCAATATTTGATTAGAGTAGCCCGAGTATCGGCGGTGGATGGCATGGACTAGCTGCCTTCCTTCTCAGTCTATCAGTTATGAATTAGAGACAGCATGCGCAGATAGCCCTCGTGAATGTTACGTGAAATTGAAAAACAATACTTCCGTTAGTAATTAGACGAGACTATCATGCCTTTTTTTGTTAACTTGATTATCTGCCTTGTTTGATCTGCTCTGGAAGAAAAACAATATTCACAGTTTCGTCCTAACAGGAAACCTGTTGAAAATTTGATTTTTTTTCCTACCTTTTTTCTTGCCTCCAAACATTCTTAATGGAGTATTGGTTACCTGGACTCGAAATCAATCGAGTTTCTGCAACAGCTTATAGTAGTGTTGACTTAACCCAGCCTCATCGTCAGCACTCTAAATGTAACGTTCCTCGCCTGCCTTTAGTCTTCTACACTTATCGACCATCCAAACCTTCCTCTGGTGTCACGTGAGCAACCCAGCTTCGTGAGTCGAAACTAAGAACAACAGCAAACAGTTTGAATTATGCGTTGTTCTAATACCTGAACTACAAAGCGTCAGGTATTGATAGATTAATACACCGCAGCTTAGATTTTATTACGTTGGAACGAAGATACATCCGATATACATGTTCTTGAACTCTTCAGGTAGATAGATAAATGGAGGAGATAACAACAGAACCCAGAAAGGATAAAACTATAACAACAGAACCCAGAAAGGATAAAACTATAACAACAGAACCCAGAAAGGATAAAACTATAACAACAGAAACCAGAAAGGATAAAACTATAACAACAGAACCCAGAAAGGATAAAACTATAACAACAGAACCCAGAAAGGATAAAACTATAACAACAGAAACCAGAAAGGATAAAACTATAACAACAGAACCCAGAAAGGATAAAACTATAACAACAGAACCCAGAAAGGATAAAACTATAACAACAAAACCTAGAAAGAATAAAACTATACTTTCTTCACTTCAGTCAAAAATTTTGTCGTACGCATTTCTATATTTAGTTACAAACAGTTTTCCGTAATTGAATGCTTGGGTGAGTGGGGGTGGGGTGGAGGTAAAGAAGAATTACCTTATGTGGGCCCCAATTCAGTTTTTTATGGTGAATTACAAAGCTACACAATATGCTATATCTATGATGTGCCCATCACAGATATGGAAACCTGGTTTCTAACGTTATAAGTCCACAGGCTTACCGCTGTGTCAGGTCAGCTGGGCACATAACTTTATGGCGTAATTTGCGTATACGATGCATATATTATTACGGTCTGACTAAAAATGTCTCACAGAAATTGCTATTTTGAGCACCCTCCCGAGTTAGTGGAGGGCCCCTGGTTACTAGTAATAGTTTGAGAACTTTCATATAATTCTAACCTTCTGTTCAGAGTCGTGTGTTTATACATTATTATTGAAGTGTTTATGTTTCTAATTTCCTTGTATTTCTATCGATTCTATGCGGTTTCTACAGGCTTTGGGTTATCAACCGACTTTCTTGTGTTGATGCTTCTATAGTACTTGGGTTATTCGTAATTCTAGCTTTGTGTAATACCCAGAATCCTTACCTTGCGGTATCATTTCTTGGTTCCATTTAATATTCAGAATTTGATAAGAAAATAAAATTCTTTTAAAATAGAATCAAGAATAAGGGTTCCACTTCTATCGTCTGTGTGAAGTAAAAGTCCCTACATTTATATAATATGCTTATTGGTAGATTCAAAGGTAAAATATTGTGCACATTTTCGTAATTTAAAACTACATTAGTTTTCATGACAAATAGAAGTCTGTTTTAAGGCAGTTTCATACCAATAAAATACTGAATTTAATCATTTTAGAAAATGAGGCTGTTGTCTTCGATAAGTGAACAAGGTTCTTAAAAAGTGGCCTCTGGAATGCAACACTCATGAAAATTATTTTATCTTGCAAAACTACCTAGGTCTGGCATGGCCTGGTGGCTAGAGCACTCTGGTGGTGGCGGAATCGAATCTCTTTAGCGAACATCCTTTTAGCCAAGAGAGCGTTACAATGTGATGGTCAATCGCATTATTCGTTGGTAAAGAATAGCCTAAGAGTTGAGAGTGGGTGGTGTCTGTCATTTCAGAAAGAATTATGAAGAGCTAGTGCAGATAGCTTGAGTAGTTTTGTGCGAAATTAAACAAACAAATAACTTGATAATTGTTGAAACTAAATGAAAGATATATATAGCTAAATTTCTCTGTTGTAAACTTTGTTTCAGCATCCAAGTACAGATACATGTATTAATCAAATTACGTGATGTTAACGAAATGCATGACATCATAAGTAGGGTGTTTCATGTCGGAAGTGAGACAGGAAGCTCCAATAGTCATACTTTGCTTATGGGAGACATTATAGCTATCTCACTGGTAAGGAGTGGGCCAAAAGAATAGTATCAAAATCGCTGATTTTTGAATTTTTTTAATTTGTTGAGTATTTAGAAAGGATTAGCTACTGATAAAACTAAATTCAAGTCTATAATTGGATCAAAGTTCAAACTAAACACAAAGTAGGAATGGTTTAAGGTTGCATCCTATCAAAAAACACCAAGTGTCGTAATGTTATCCTGTCCATTCCTAACTTGTAGGATTTGTTTTGAATTTCACGCAAAGCTACACGAGGGCTATCTGCGCTAGCCGTCCCTAATTTAGCAGTGTAAGACTAGAGGGAAGGCAGCTAGTCATCACCCACCGCCAACTCTTGGGCTACTCTTTTACCAACGAATAGTGGGATTGACCGTAACATTATAACGTCCCCATGGCTGAAAGGGCGAGCATGTTTGGTGTGACGGGGATTCGAACCCGCAGATTGCGAGTCGAGCACCCAAACCACCTGGCCATGCCGGGAAACACTGTACTTTAAAAGACCTAACTTGCTCTTACTTTTTGGTTCTCCCATTCCTACTTCCTAATTTTATATTTAAACATTTTTACCGTTGTCTCAGAGTCTTTTTTTTTTTTTTTGTTACCAAGTCCTCATAGTGACTGTGTTCTAAGCCTGTCTTCGTCGTAGCTATTCTTTGAGATAGCTTTCGACGTTTTCTGGCTTTTGCTGATACCTTTGCTATAGATTTTTTTTAGCCAGAGTGGCAGCCTTTTCTTTAGTTGGATTAATGGCTACGGCTTGTTTCGCATATTCAGCATTACTGTTTCTAACCTTATCTCTATTCTTGCAGTAATGATCTCTGCGCTGGGACAAAGACTTTTTAAGGTTATCAACATATAATTTTCTCCTTTTCTCTCGTTTTGTTTCCTTGAAAGCATATTTTAAAAATCGCAATGTTTCAAGTGCAACCTTAGATGTCAATAGGTCACTCTTAGTTTGAAAACAATGCAAAGGTAAATTATACAACTTATGTTTCTTGTGTTCAGTCCAGAGCGCTCGAACAACGTCGTGTCAGTCTTCGTCAGTTGTAGCGTTCTTCTTCGCATAGGAGACTCTGTCCACCGCGGTTATCGAAACCCGAATTCTAGCAATATAAGCTCTCAATGAGCTGAGCCATCGGGGGCCTTATTTTTAAATTTATTTGGTATTTACAACATGAAAAGCACCTCATGTTATAGATGAAATAAACGAAGCATGATCAGAGCCATATTTCGGTTCGAATCTTGGACCTTACGTTTCGCAGCCTGGCACTCTAACTTCATGCCTGACACAAATGTTAAAAAGTATTTAAGGACAGTTTGTTTGTTTGAAGTTAAGCACAAAGCTACACGATGGGCTATCTGTGCTCTGCCCACCACGGGTATCGAAATCCGGTTTCTAGCGTCGTAAGACATACCGCTGTGCCACTGGGGGCATTTAACCCGATGACTACCTGTACTAACTTTCTTAGTAGGCAATGCAAGTGTGCATTTGTGAATTGAAAAAAATGATAGAGAACTTATCTTTTAATGGATTTCTGATTTTATTTTTATAAATAGTAGCATAACATTCAATTATTTGTACAAAATTGTATTCTTTAATGAAGTTTAAAAAGAAATTTAATGAAAAAATTCCTAAAATACGTTTTAGACTGTAAATAAGCGCCCTCTAAGAAGAAATGTTTTTCAACAATTTTTTAAAGATATTTCCTTTCACTTCAGCACTGGTTCTGCCATCTATGATTGGTATCTTTTTCTAGTCTGTTTTCTTTATAAAACTGCGTCTGGGCGTGTTAAACCTCAGTTGTAAAACTTTTAGCCAATCCTAGTCGAAAGTGTCAATTTCAGTACCAATTATTCCAATTGCTGTATCTCCCATTTGACAAATCATAGGATGTTAAGTAAAGCACGTGATGAAACGTTGTTTTCTGGATTTTACAATATGAATGTGGGTGGTGCTTATCATAGTAACTGCCATTTTATGTAGAGGTTGTATTTAGTACTGGCCAAAAGGGCTTTTCTATAAGCGTTAGAAAAGTTGCTTCTGGAAAAAACTGCATGGGATGTACGTGACTTATTTTTATATAGTAGCTTAAATCATGCTGCATCGTATATCTATTTATATTAATCATTATATTGAAAAATTAACTCAAAATAGATATATTTTTTTAATTGTGGATCAACTTCTTTCCTAAAAAAGTTTTCTATTTTGAGATAATTTGTCAATATAATGATTAATATAAATATCGCCACTCGATAGCTGTTAACCCTAACGTAAAGACCTTGCACCCTAAGCTTACTTCACAACATTGAACTGTATGAGTTTGTGATTTTTTATATAGTTTTGTATTTAAATTCGCAGTTTTAAGTTCAATATAT